>NW_023425416.1:1510000-1785000 GCF_014108245.1 Pipistrellus kuhlii | reverse complement strand
GGGAGGAGGCTCCGCGGGCGGCTCTTCACCTGCTTCCTGAGAAAGTGGCCCCCGAGCCATCTCGGTCTCCAGTCCTTCTTGCCTCACACACCTTTGCAAACGTGTCCAGGGAACACGGAGTCTGTGGGAAAATGTGGAGCAATACAACCACGTCTGAATCCCAGCGCTGCCCCTGCTTCGCTGCATTCGTGGGCAGATTTCTTCTTTCTCTGAACCCCGTTAGTAAAACCGGAACTTCTGTGAGTGTGGAAAGCTGGACACGTCACCCCTAGTGGGAAACTGTCCTAGCATCTCCCGTGTGCGGGAGTGATGGGTGCCATCTCCCTAACACCCCTCTGAGCCAGGGACTGTGCTATCCTCAGACGGGGAAACTGAGCTAGGAGGTTAGATAACTTGCTCATGTTACCGTGGTGTCGAGTGTAGGAGCTAAGAGTCAACTCCAGACCGCCTGCCTCGGGGCTGTGTGCTCAGCGACCAGCAATGAATTTGTCCCGCAGCCCCCGGGAGGCCCAGCTGGGGAGGGAGCACCGTCCTCACAGCCCCCGGGAACGGGCACGTCCAGGCGCCCAGGGCTTGCTCACTGCGGACCCGCTCGGGGACACGCACTCCCAGGAAGAGGCACACATTCACCAAGGAGCTCAATGGCAGTGACTTCCCCGAATGTGTTGTCTCGAAGGCTCTCCTTTCTGCCGTTCGGTGCTCGTTCTGGAGTCACATGTGACTGAAGAAGACAAGCAGGAGAGATGGCGCTCCCCTGCCGCCTGCAGGCCACGTGCCCGCCCGTCTTACAGCGGGCGCTTCTCCTCTCGGTGCAGCCCGGAGGGGAACCTGGGGCCGTGAGCTCAGCCACGGCCTCTCACGACGGAGGGAAGCGCTGACGTCGTCCTGGCCCCCTCATCCACCTCCCAGTCACCAGCCCTGCTGTGCCCGCCTCTGGGACGGGACGGGGGGCTGCGGTTCCGAGCGGCCTCCGGGCTGTGGGGCTTCCGGGCTGCTGGTGCGGTGACTGTCCAGAAGCGTCTTCTACGCCGTGGAGACACGCTCTTCCCGCTGCCTCCCGCGCCCACGGCTCTCCTCTCCTGGCTCCGCCTCACACCGCGCAGCCCTCAGCTCCACGAGCCAATTAGAAAGCATCTTCCTCCCTGGGTAAACTAGCCCTGTTATGGAAGGTCCTCGCATCTTTTTAATCTTCTCCTATTTATCACCCAGTCATCTATCTATCTGTCTATCTATCTATCTATCTATGAATCTAAGTGTCTATCAGCTATCATCCATCTACCTGCTTATCATCATGTATTCCCCCGTATGATTCACGTGGCTGTGTCTTGCCATGAGCTGTAAGTTGTAGCCCGCACAGGAGCTCTGTGAATATGGTTCGAATGAACGAGCCAGTGGAGCTGAGTGGTGTGGCCCTGGCACCTTTCCTGCTAGTCATTTCACCAATCCTGCGGGACAGGTCCCAGCCACAGGCCGTGCTCTTCGCGCTGAGCTGGGCCACACATGCCCCATCACGCCCTCCGCCTGACGCTGCATCGGTCAGCATGACAGGTGCTTTGTTTCCGGTGCTTTGTCCTCCAGCAGGAGGCTCACTAACACCGCAGGGGCCCCAGCAGCCCCGCCGCACCCTGCGCCCGGAGATGACTTATTGAGGGTTAGCGCCTGCTGCCGCCGCCTTTGCTATAATCATGTTCGGGGAAAGTGGCGAACAAGAATGGATTTGAAACGGAAACCACCATTGCAATCGACACTAATTAACAGGCCGAGACAATCTTTCACTGGGAGCGTTAAATCACAGCCCGGGAGGGGGAAGCAGCCTGTGAGCCGCTTAATGAAATTCGAAGGGATTATCTCCCCCCCCCCCCCCCCCCCCACTTTCTCGGAGGATGACGGAGCTTGGAGAAGACACATTTACTGAGAAGCAGAGTAACAGAAAAGGGGTTCAAGGCCTCCCTTTGGCCTATCCCCACTTCTGGTTCCCATTCCCCAGGCTGTGCTGCTCAGTAAGCTGCTCCTGCATAGAGAACTCCCTTCCTTGTTAATCCCGCAGTTTCCAATCCCACAGTCCTAACCACAGGGCTTTCCTCTTATCGCTCACAAACAACAGCAGCAACTACCAAACCAGCCAGCCTCAACTGAGCATACCGAGTGCCACACACATTACAGGCATTATTTTATTTAATTCACAAAAATTCTGAGGAAGTACAATTATTATCCTTCAATTTACAGACAGAAATTAAACCATAGTAGAGTTAACCAACTAATTAAATGGATAAATTAATGAATCTGTAACAAGGAGTTACAAATTAATGCCTCCTAGACAAAGTGTGTGCATTCTAATAGCATGTGCTTGGAAATGAGATGTCCTACCTCAGGAATGACTAGGGGGTTGGTGTGGGTGATGTGTGGGGTGGGGGGTGAGGAGGGAGGGGAGAGCGTTAGTTACCAGATCCCAAGGAAGTCAAGAGGCCATGTTTTGGAGGTGGCATGGCTTCAGAAGCCTCCCCCATCAGGCCTCAGAGTACCCATCTTTCGTAACTAAGCGCTGGTCTGAACTTACCCATATTCAGAGTAAATGACTGGAATTTCATTAACCCTCTTAATTCAAAATGCTTTGACATCAAGAAACAGCTAATAGCTCATCTTCTTGAACCTTCTGGGAAGGACTAACCCTGAAGAGCCAAGCGGATTCTTCCTGGGTTCCTCCTTCCCCACCGTTTTCTTACACTTGTTGGACATTTATGGCCGCCCCGAGCAGGAGACAGGTGCAGAGGAAGTCCTGAGGCTGGAGCGCCTGTAAGTCCACGGCCTCTGTCCTCGGCTGCCCCCTCCAGCCCGGGCAGTGGTGCCGCTGGTGTGACTGGGATTGGCCGCCCACCTGGACTGTGCTGTACGTGTTCACCTTCAGCTCGTTGTGGGACCGCTTCCTGACACACTGAACGCAGTCAGTCACTTCCCCTCCTGTTCCTACTTCTCACAAACTGTACAAGTGAGTTTCATATTTACTCCTGATTTGGAAGAGCAAAAGGAAACTTTTTAATATTCTAACAAGCATAATATTGTTAGTGGACCAATGGAAGCCCCAACAGTTATGTCACATCAGCTCCCTCAGAGTCAGGATGCAGTCAGTCAGTGTCAGCGATTTCCCCGAACAAGGGAAGGACAGGGAGGCCCAGCCCGGGCAGTGCTCCGCTCCTGAAGTGAGACAGTCCCTTAAAGCACAGCAAAGGAACCGCCTTGTGAAACTACAGACACGGTCCAAAGGAAGACAAAAATTAAGAGGTTTAGGTTGCTTATGAACATCAAAAAATTGACTCCGGGTTTCTTAAAAGCTTCCCTTTTAAAGTGAGAGTTTATCATGCCAGCTGTATTATTTCCAAAAACCTTCAAGAAATTCTTATGGGATCTGGCTGATCATTTCAACAGAAAGTCACCCCGTTATCTCAGAGAAACACCGAAGGCAGCAAACTGGGTGCTGACGAAGCACACCCTCCGGAGACTGTCTCCTGTGTCCGGAGGCGGCCGCCGCCCTGACAGCTCTGCCTGTGGCCTCACGGATGTCCTCGGGGACGCACCATCCCTTCACCTCAGGCCTCAAGTGGGAAAGTTATTTTCCCGTGTTTAAACCAAGACAAAAAAAGCTCAGGCCCATCTAAGCTCACCACCATCTGACTGAGAAGTTTTCAAAAAAATAAGAATAAAAATCTGTTACTCAGAAACTGAAGTGAAAGAAAACAAAGACAAAGGCCTGAGCCGTCCTGCCCGGCTCAGACCTGGCTCAGTGGAGGTCTAGCTGTCTTTGCTTCCCTGCCCAGCTCACTGGGCACAGTTACGCCTGCCCGACGCAGGATGCTGGGACAAGGAGCTCAGACTTACAGCCGGCCTGGTGATATTTTCTGCTCCTACAGTTCCTCACAATTCTGTGGATTCCCACCCCCGAATCCTGGGCTACAATGTTCTGGAATTTGTTTAAATGTCCTTCTCTGGTTCCTGTAGGGATTAGGATTAGTTCTGATAGCGGAGTTCACATTTATTACGTGTTTGCAAAGCAGTGTCCTCAGAGTTTCATTCATTTTATCCCCATGACAAATCCCGCCAGACACAGAGACTCAGAGAAGGTGAAGCACCTGCCTAAGGTTCATGCTCCAGGGCTCAGGCCCCATCTCAGCTCACGGCCATCTGACTGAGAAGCGGATGGACCAGACAGCTGCTCTGTTTCTGAGCCTGAGAGGCTCCATCCCTGAACTGCAGGTCATCTTTAATGGGTCTGTGTTTCTCCTGGAGGACTCTGTGGGCTCCCTAGATTTCTCCTCATGTCTAATCTCTGCCATGATCTGTTCCAGAAATGTCACAGAGACCCCGGGTGGGAGGATGACCGGCCCAGCTTCCTAGCCTCTGCCCTTGGCTCCTTTGTTTTGGACCGTAGTCATCTTCCAGGGTTCCCAATGCCCAGATCAGAGTCCTCTCTGCAAATGAACACTAGTTTGTTTCAAATATCTAAATTTATTATTAGAGATGCAGGAAGGGAGAAGAGAGAGAGGAACTTGGATGTGAGATCAGAACATTGAGCGGCTGCTTCCTGCATGCCCCCTACTGGGGAACGAGCCTGCGATCCCGGCACGTACCCTCACCGGAATCAAACAGGCAACCTTTTGGTACATGAAATGATGCCAAAGCAACTCGGCCACATGGGCCAGGGCTAAACATTAATTTATTTAATTTGATGGGAAGTGATCTTAGGAAGTCTCCCAATAGAGGCCAATGTATGTTCAAGGAGAAGCAGCCAGTGCCAGGCAATTTGGAAGCATATCTGCCCTCCTTGGGGTCCCAACCTAAACCCTTTCCTCCAAATGTGCACGTGGGTGTACCGTGGGCTCCGGGGGAACAAATGTGCACGTGGGTGCACTGTGGGCTCCGGGGGAACAAATGTGCACGTGGGTGTACCGTGGGCTCCGGGGGAATGTAGCAGCTTTTCTGACTCAAGCCTGTGGCTCCCTCCAAGCCTGGCAGCCTCCTCCTGGCCGAGGAGGCACCTGAGCATTTCCCTGCTCAGCTAGCAGAGGAAAGGAGAGAAAGGTGCGCTTCCTATTTAAGAAATGAAGCGGGCTGGGCAATGCATCATCTTTGCTATTTATCGTCCAAACTGCCTGAGGACTCAGAGATGTGCCGGGAACGCTCAGAGAAGAAGCACGGGCATGAAGGTTCTCTGAATGCCGCAGTGGCGGCGGAGACGCATCGAGTGGCACGCTCTGCAGGAGGCAGTGTGCTCACCGGAGCAGCCATGTGTGGATGAGTTTACTAAGGAGAAGGCCAAACCCGCTTTAAAGGGTTTATTTTTATTTTTTGCCTCACATAGCTGAGAAGTCTAGGGGATGCATTGCTTCAGACATGGCTGAATCCAGGGACTGAAATGCTGACGGAGAAATTTCCTTCTTACTTTGAGTCTGTTTTTCTGTGTTGGCTGCCTCTGCAGGCAGGTTCTCCTCATATGGGGACTCCACGTGCTGTAGATGTTTGGTCTAGAGTTGGAGCATGCGGAGGATAGAGGCAGACTCCCTTTTTAAAGCTCCCAGTGAACACAGAGCAATGGGCGGTTCGGGGTTGCATGACAGTTCCCGGACCAGCCTGTACAGGTGCCCTGGCCAGTGGCCCTGGTGCCCAGGCCCCGTCTTGGAGCTGGGAATTAGTCCTACCACGTTAATGACAGTGACGTGGACTGAGAACGGGGAAGGGGTGCTTTCAAAGTAAAAGCGGGGTGATGTATAAGAAGGAGGAAGAAGGCAAACATAACGGATGTTCTTCATTGCACTCTCCTCACAAGGGAAGAGAGATAGTAACTGGAGGCGGGAGGTAAGACGTACGGTTAAGGGCAACATGAGAGAAATCTGTGCACATTGGCTGTGCACATTAACTTGTGTTGGTCTGTGGAAAACGCAAGATGGCCCCTGGGCCACTGTGGTTCATTTCCTGAGCCTCAGCTTCCTCTTTTTGAAATTGTGTGTGTGATAGCTCTGTAATAGTTTTGTTGTGAACATGAAGAGGGATATTCATGGCATTTCTGAGGTAGAACCCTAGGCCCTGTGCTTCCACATCCGCAGCCAGCGCCCTGCACAGGCCTCCCCTGTGCCTGAGGGAGAGGCGATAGGAGACACAGTGACCCTGAGACCTCAGGGGGTGACTGCTGACAGGATGACCCGCGAGACTCATTCTGGGCGGGAACTGGAAGCCTTCACACCAGTGACTTGTTTGCACTCACAAACCGCCTGATGCAGCCCAAGGATTGGCACCTGAGGGTCACGGAGAAAGAGCCACAATAGAAGTGGCTAAATGTGAAGGTGTCCTCTGCACTAACCCAGGCCATGAAAAGGATGCTGGAACAAACAAACATTTGCTATTGAGGCTTCTTTGAAAATGTCCCCTACTTATATTTGAGAGATATATTCCACCTTCGTTCCTAGAAGACTCTTTATTTGGGGGTCTCTCAAAATGCCCAGATAAGAATAAAATGCATTTTTTACTCAGAGAAATAATAGGCCGATGCTGAAAAGCAACAGTAATACAGCACTTAGCACGTGTCAGTGAGTGCTCACAGTGAGGCAGCTACTTCAAGAAATTATCATCCCGATGTGGACAGGGAAAGTCACACAGAGGCCAGCAGTTTAGCTGAGGTTATTTAGCTGTGAAATGATGAAGACAGGACTTGAACACAGCAAGCCTGTGCTGCTCACTGCTTCCGTGCCATCAGCTGGGGCTGGGGGGCAGGTGGGCTGGGGGCAGACAGACTGGGGCTGGGGGGCAGACAGGCTGGGGCTGGGGGGCAGACAGGCTGGGGCTGGGGGCAGACAGGCTGAAGCTGGGGGGCTGACAGGCTGGGGGCAGACAGGCTGGGGCTGGGAGGCAGACAGGCTGGGGGGCAGATAGGCTGGGGCTGGGGGGCAGGCAGGCTGGGGCTGGGGGGCAGGCAGGCTGGGGGGCAGGCAGGCTGGGGGGCAGGCAGGCTGGGCTGGGGGCAGTGCTGGCTCAGTGGGACCCGGCCTCGTTCTCATGGGAAAAGCCCTAAGAGCAGGCTTACCCTTTGGGCTATTCTGACGGTGAGGCGATGCTGTAAGGCAGTAGGTCGGGCTGAGGACGTGGTGCTGTCAGGAGAGGTAACGCCAACACCGTCACTCACACCGGGTTTAAAGGACGCGGGCGCCATGGGGGGGTGGGTCACAGCGGAGGGTCCGGGTCCCTCCCCCAGCCCGCGTCCCGCTGGGCCCCTGGGGCTCCCCGATCGATTGGCTGAGCCTCTTAGGAGATGGGGTGAATGTCCCTGTCTCGCTGGCCTTACTTTCCTTGAGTGATTTCTTATTATAGGAAGGGAGTATCCCATAATAATGAGAAATTGGCAGAGCTATTGATTAAATTCTCTTCTACCCGCTTTCCTGGTCTCTCCCCATTAGTTAAATACGAATACCTCAGAGATAAATGTAAAAAGGTGAATGGGGTGAGCTGGCATAGGACTGTCTTCTGTCTTTTTTAAAAAAGAACAAAATATTATTTTGTTTTTTAAAGTCCTAAAAGATCAGAGAAAGAGAAAATGTGGAGATTACCCAGCTCCTGGCAGTAAGTTGTTTTCTTTTCTCTGAGATGTAGGAAAGCCTGGGATGGCAAATACCACCGAGAAATGTTCTTTTGAGTCGGGTGCCTCAGCTACTCCAGAAAATAGGTTAATTGGTTGGGAGCCACGCTCTTCCTGCTAATGGCATTTAGCTTGTGAAACAGAACAACTGCAGCTCGAGACAGACTGTTCATGGAATCGATATTCTGGTTGCTCAGTGTGTATTTGTAAGATACAGTTTGGATTAATTTATTCAGAGCCAGCTGGTGCTGTTCCCAATATAACCTCTAGGAGGAAACCTCAACCCATGTTGTGCCGAAAATAACGGTTTTCTGCTCTCTTTCTATTCAACTTTCATATTGTATCTAAGTTAGTACTTTCGATATTTCTAAGTTTTTTTTTCAAAAAACATTTATGTAGAACACCACATAATTGCAGAAAAGGTAATAGTCACACACCCTGGGGCCTGCTGTACACTTATGTTAAAAGTACAGCTTTCACTGGCAACTAAAGTAATAACCTTTCCGTGTCAAATTGCTTTAAATTAAACTAAAAAAAAAAAAAAAAAAAATCCCACTGGCTGATACCCACACTCAGTAATTGTCAAACATTAGCATAATGTAGAATGCTAAAGCTGCCTCAATCTCAGGTTTAAAAATAATTATTTACTCAAGTAAACTTTGTATGTAACAGCACTTTATTAGAAATCTGCTTTCTCCTTCTTCTAAAAACGCAGGATCAACGTTGCATGTTAGCATTATGCTTAGGCTTGACATGTAAGTGGCACTGTGACTGATGTTGGCCTCTGCGAAGGAGTCTCATTTACTCTCTGCTCATCCATCCACCGCAGGCCACATACATGCGGGGTGAATCGGCACGTTGGATGGTGTTGCGTGTTGTTCCTGTGCTGGTGACCTGACACGCGACCTCGGGCTGGGGGATGCACGGTCTGGCTCTGATTAGGCCGCAGCTGGCCCGGCCTGCAGCGTCCCACCGCTCTGAGGCGCTGGGGGAGGAGACCCTCAGTGATGGCGCGCGCGGAGCCTCAGGCACAGGTCGCCGCCGCCCTCACACTAATCATTGGTGTTCCCGCAGCTCGGCCCAGCCATCGGGCTTTCAAGTAGAACCGCCCACGGTGGTTTCCGGGGAGTGGCTCACCCAGCTCGCAGGACTGGGAGAGGTCAGGGGTCACCGGGGCCCATCTGCCAGGGAGAGCCTGACAGTTGTCAGCTCCCAGGGCACACGGCTAATTTTAAATAGCTTCATTGATGGCGATTGGGTTCCTCTTCACTGATTTCACCAAACCCTGCCCAGTCACCTTCCAAGTTTGTTTATACAGCATCTAGAAAGTAAGCACTTGCAGTAGTGAAGAGTGCTGGCATGTGTACCGTGTGTGTGTGTGTGTGTCTCTGTGTGTGTATGTGTGTGTCTATGTGTGTGTGTGTGTGTCTGTGTGTCTCTGTGTGTCTCTGTGTGTGTCTGTGTGTGTGTGTCTGTGTCTATGTGTCTGTGTGTGTGTCTGTGTGTGTGTGTCTGTGTGTGTCTGTGTGTGTCTATGTGTGTCTGTGTGTGTCTATGTGTCTCTGTGTGTGTGTCTGTGTGTGTCTATGTGTGTGTGTGTGTGTCTGTGTCTATGTGTGTGTGTGTCTCTGTGTGTGTGTCTCTCTGTGTGTGTGTGCATCTGTGTCTATGTGTCTGTGTGTCTGTATGTGTGTGTGTGTGTGTGTCTGTGTGTGTGTCTGTGTGTGTCTATGTGTGTCTGTGTGTGTCTATGCGTGTGTGTGTCTGTGTCTATGTGTGTGTGTGTGTGTGTGTGGTGTGTGTGGTGTGTGTGTGTGTGTGTGTGTGTGTGGCAGCATCACCAACGGGAGTGGCATGCAGATATTGGTGGTGTAATACTTGGTGGTGTCCTGGAAAAGCAGAGACTCAGAGGGCAAGCACACAGTAAAAGCCAATGCGTCCTTCCACCCCGCCAACGGTCAGCGATGTGAAACCAGGATCGCTGCAACCATGCAGACAATGCAGGCTGTCAGGCGAACGGCACGCCCTCTGGAATGGTCAGGGAGGGATGGCAGCGGTAGCTGAATTCCAGCCGCCTACATTCTGGGCCCCTGGCTGCCTTCTTTTAGTTCATGGAAGAAGTAGACGAGATTAGAGTTTTCCACTTCCTCCTCATTGAGCTTGATGCATAATGTCTGAGCTGAGCCTAGAAATAAGAAAGTGAAGCTGGGCTCTAGACCTGGGTCTCGTTCTGTGGGCTGGCTTTGTTCTGGAGATGAACTGCTCTCTCTTTTTAAAGAAAATGTGTTACTGATTTTAGAGAGGAAGGGGGAGGGAGAGAGAGACAGAAAAGCACCAATGATGAGAGAATCATGGACTGGCTGCCTCCTGCTGCCCCCCTGCTGGGGAGTAAACCTGCACCCAGGCACGTGTCCTGACCGGGAATCGAACCCCTCAGCCACTGAGCCACACCAGCCAGGCTGGCAATGAACCTCTCTTGATCTCAGTTTGCCCAAATGCAAAATAATACCTACTTGGAAATTAAGCAATAAGACAAAAGCATAAGTAGTTGATATTTTCAAAGTTAACGGTTCTCTGAAAGTATGGGTGCCTTTTTATAAGCATAACAGACACTTCTCTCTCCTCTGAACACGCCCTGCCAGTCCCGCCTTGGGCTCTCCAGTTGGGTTGTTTTCCCTGGAATCAGCGCTGTTTTCCTTTTGATCATCTTGACCCCCTCACGCCTCCTGTTCTTTTCTAAGCTTTCTTCTGAGCGTTCTCCTCTCCTTGCTCTAAAACCCTGTAATGTGGCTATTTCCCCAGCATTGTACATTGTTTCATTCTATTCAACTCTGTTTTGTAAGTTTAGCTTCAAAGCTGCTGTTTGCTGTCCCACCCATAGAAGAGCCGTCCTTCTTTGCCCCTGAATGGTGAGCTTGCACAGGCTCGCTCTGCATCCTGCTGGCACTCAGCACATCGCCGGGCGCACAGTGGTGCCTGTGCACATGGGGCTGGTTGCTGCTGTTCCCAGCGGCCTGTTCGCTGAACATCTCCGCTCCTCTGCTGAGTGCAACGCGCTTCTGTGTGAGATGAGGTTGTGGAAGGGGCCGGAGACAGACAAGTTTAGTGATTTCTTTTATACATTTAGATGTGTTGTCTCATGTTTTTTCCCACCAGGTGGGTGCTCTTCACATTCTCTTCTGCAGATCTGTGGGGGGCTCCGGGCTGGAGCAGCAGCCAGCGGGGAGGAGCCAGGGCAGTGAGTGGCCGGGCATGTCAGGGCTTCTTTTGGGCTCATCCTCACGAAGCCTTCCTCTCTTCCCTGCCCGTCCCTGGGAGGGAAAGCCCCGCTTTTTCCCAGTGTCATGGGAGAGTCATTTGTCAAAAATACACTGTGCCAGCTTCATGGGTTACTATGGTTACGCCCATTGTGAAGGTGAGCAAATTGAGGCAAACAAGAATGAAGTAGGAGCTGGGGACACTCTCTGGGCTGGCGGTAAGACCCCAGAGGTCTGTGCTACCTAAGATGGCACGTGGTTTGGGTTGGTTGTTTGGAGACAAGATAACCTGCTCTGGGTTAGGCCTGTGCTATAACCATCTTCTGAACAAAAGAAACCACATCTAAGTTCACTTCTTATTTATAGGGTGTGCTCCGGCGCCTCTCTGAGGACCTGCCATCTGGATGGTGGTGGGGGGTGGTGGTGGTGGTGGTGGGTGTTGATGGGGGGTTAATGGTGGGGGGGGGGTTGGCTGTGGAGCATGGAGGAGACCAGGGCGGCAGTGGAAGGGTGGAGCGGGGTTGGTGAAATTCCATGCAGCCATGTGGTGGGTGGAGTGGGCGGCTCTTCCTGGTTCCTCAGTTTATAGACGCACACTAAGACTCAGAAATACTGGGCAGAGAGTGCTTGAAATGGCGCCTGGAGCAAAGCCACATTAACCCACTCCCTTAACACGTATGTTTTCTGAAACCAAAGCTCTAGATTTTTCAATGAGGGAATCAAAGTCCTGCCCTGGCCAGTGTGGCTCAGTGGCTGAGCGTTATCCCATGCACCAAAGGTCACCAGTTTGATTCCTAGTCAGGGCACATGCCCAGGTTTTGGGCTCCGTCCTCACGCATGTGGGAGGTAGCCGATAGATTGATGTGTGCCTCTCACATTGATGTTTCTCTTTCTCCCTCTCCCTTCCTCTCTCTCTCAAATCAATGAAAACATATTTTAATTAATTAATTAATTAATTAATTAAATGAATGATTGACTTCCTCAACCAAAGCCCTTAGGTACCTTTGGGGGATGTTTGGCCACCCCTACCCTCTGTAGTGTCTACACTTGGTGTTGTGATATAGGGGGAAACCCTGTGACCATCAGCCTGCACGCTGGGTCGGTGCCTGCTATGTAAACTCAAACTATGCATGCTGATCTCTTCCTCTCTTCCCCTTATCTCATCTCTGTTGATTCCCATCTCCCAACATTCCTTTTTTCTAATTAGATGTGTTGGGGTGACGTTGGCTAATAGGATCATACAGGTTTCAGGTGCACATCTCTATTACACAGGATCCGTGTAGGCCTGCGTGCCCACTCTCACAGTCCAATCACTTCCTCTGGGCGTGCCCGCCTCTCAGCCTCACGGCATGGCCCCTCGCCAGGGCCCCGACATCATCTCTCGCCTGAACTAATCTAATAGCCTCAGGCATCTGTTCTTGACTCCTTCCAATCTGTTATGCTCTGGAGTGATAGCCTCAAAATGCAAATATGCTCCTGTGAGCTCCTGCCCCTCTCGTCCCGTTAACACTTCCACCCACTGTTCTTAGAGGAAGACGGAGCCTGTCTCTGCTCTCTCCCAGTCCCAGCTCTGCTCCTGAGGGGCTTGATTCATCCACCCGCCATAAGTCCTTCCTTCCTGCCACCGGGCCTTGGCATTCGCTATTCTTGCCCCTACAATGCCCGTCTCTAACAAACTCGTACTCATCTTTCCAGCTTCAGTCCACCTGTCTCTCCCGCCCTGGCTGGGTGGAACCCTGACTATAGAGCCTCTGAGATTCACACACCCTTTCTCCCCCACAGGGAGCCCGTTGCGGGCCCTGGTTTGATTGCAGCGCCCTGGCTGAAGAGTGGGTTCCACACCAGGCTTGCCGGGCACTGGGCCTGGGGTGCTGGCGGTCACTCAGCTTCCTGCACCCCAGTTTCCACACCTCTAAGACGTGGGCAGTAATAGTACCAGTTGTGAGGATTAAATGAGAACATATATACTAGATCTTAGGCTAGTCAGTTGCTACCCTAACCACTGGCTATAATGCAGCTGTTAAAACAAGATGCGAGAAGGCCTCTGCTGCTGGCTGCGGGCTGAGGATGGATGTGAAGTGGCCACCACTGTTGGTGCAAGCAGGAAGGGAAAGAGTGAGGTCAGGAGCGACGTGAGCGTGGCACCCAGGACACGCAGGGCGTTGCTTCCAGGCCGAGTCCTGCTTCGCTCCAGCGCCGTGGCCTTACCCAGCTGCGTGCCCCTCCAGAGCAGGAGCTGGGGGCGTGCAGGTGGATTGGATCATACCATTACTTTCTCCTAGGGGAGGTGGTCAAAGAAGCTTCCTGACTCACCTTGATAAAGAGCATAATGTATGTGTTTCCATTTAATTTTACGACTTGATTTGCTGCCTCCCGCCTAAGCCCTGGCTTATTCCTAATAGACCCCAAATCAGGATGTCCTCGCATTGCCAGACCTGATTGCTAAGCCAAAGTCACTTACTCTGAAGTGTTTGGAATTACTGCAGCAAACCGAATCTCCAAATACAATTTGTGCCATTAACATCTTAGGGATTATGTTTTTGACTTTCTCCTAGATGACATATATCTGCTCGCATACTCATTGTGAGCCAGGGCTTAAAATGCATAATTCTCAAAGGTTCCTAGCAATCGTTTTAAAGACCCCACATTCATCTCAAAACCCAGCATTGGGAGAGAAGGTTTAAAGACTGACTGAATGGACACTGACATAAACAAACCACTTCATAGCTCCTAAAATACAGTCCTCACAGAGCACATTTTTATCTACAAAGCTTGAGAAATGAATGTATTAATCCTCACACAGCCTCTGTCTTATTATCCTCACGGAATAAATATGGAGTCGGGGTGGAAAGGTTACATTAGCTTTTCTCTCCCTGCAGGGAGCTATTACTTTTGGATGGAGTTGTCTGTGTTCTCCAGCTTTAAGTTTGTGTCCCTTTTGCCCAAATTATCCATTTGTGGATTTTTTTTGAAAATAGAATTCTTGTGGAGCCAATTTTGAGATTAAAGTCTAGGTAAATTCACCCTCTTGTCCAATATTTCTTGGAAAATGCAGGGGTTGTGTGCCATTTCTTTTTATTGATTGACTAGAGGCCTGGCGCATGGCAAATGTGCAATGGGGGGCGAGGGGGTTCCCTCAGCCCGGCCTGCACCCTCTCACAGTCCCGGAGATCCGAGATCAATCATCCTGCAGAGGGAGGCCCGACTGCCCACCACTGCAGTGCCCCCGGCCAGTGGCCTGGGCTGCCCTTTGTGGGGCGATCATGGTGTGATGGCCGGGCCCCCCACCAATCGCATTGCACCCGCCTTGGCTGGCCTGGAGCCAGTGGGTGCCATAGCATGGTCGTCCAGATGGTTGTTCCACTGTTCAGCCATTCGGTCAATTTGCATATTACGCTCTTATTATTATAGACTAGAGGCCCAGTGCATGAAATTGGTGCATGGGGGGAGTCTCCTCAGCCCAGCCTGCACCCTCTTCCAATCCAGGACCCCTCAGGGGATACCTGACTGCTGGTTTAGGCCCAATCCCACCCTCTCACAATTAGGGACTACTGGCTCCTAACTGCTCACTTGCCTGCCTGCCTGGTCACCCCCAACTGTCCCCCCTGTCAGCCTGGTTGCCCTTTACTACTCCCCCTCCCTCCCCTGCCTGCCTGGTTGCCCTATGCAGCCTGCTGTTCAGTCGTTTGGTCGTCCCTCACTAACCCCCCTGCTGGCCTGATCACCCCATGCAGCCTGTGTTCAGTCATCCACCTGGTTGCTTCAGTCGTGATAGCTCCTAGCTTTTTATATATATATTAGGATTGCTTTGAGAGAAAGAAAGAGAAACTTCAAGTTGTGGTTGTTCCACTTATTTGTGCATTCACTGGTTGATTCTTGTTTATGTTCTGACTGGGAAACGAACCTGCAACCTTGGCGTATCAGGACAATGCTCCAACCAACTGAGCTCCTGGCCAGGGCACAGGTCGTTTCTTTGATGGCAGCAATTGCTACAAATTAAAATTGATTTCACCATCTCCTGCCTCTCCCCCCCCTCTCTCACCCAGCTCTGTCCTTACTGCAATCTAAGTTCACTTTTTTACTTTTAAAATTTTATTTTGAAGTGTTTTTGACATAAAAGTATACAAAGAAATTGACAATGAGCTCTTATATTCCCACCGCCCTGCGTTAGCAGGGAAATATTGCCGGTCTGAGCAGAAAGCGCTGGTCACTGCCTGCCTGGTCCAACACTTTTCCTCAGTGTGTGGTGATCGTGTGCAGGTCTCTTCTCATTTCACTCTGTATCTCCAACACCGACTACTCTGCTGAAAGTTTTAAAGCTTTATATGACTGGCATGATAAAGTTGACATCCTGAGGAACTTGCTTTTTCTTTGCTTTGCTCAGTATCGTATTTAGGAGATGCACCCTTGACCCGTGTGGCTCTAGTTCATTTTCAATGCAATTTAATGCTTCACTCTATGAATACGCCAATATTTTGGGGGCATTTTCTGTTGATGGTAATTCATTTATATATTTTTAAATATAATACTACTACTATAAAGATTCTTACACACATATATTTATGTATACAAATTAACCTTCTTTCTAAGGTATATTATAAGGAGCAGAATTGTTGAATCAAAGGGGATTGGCATCTTACATGTATTTATTATTGCCGCATTTTTCTTGGAGCGATCGCATTCACTTATCTTCCACCGTGTGTGCGAGTTCTGGCTGCTCCACATTTCCATCACAGATGGCATTGTCAGATTGATACCTAATGGGCCTGAAATGGCACCTTATGTTTTAACACCATTTTCCTGATTACTACCCAAACCTAATATATTTGAATATGTTCTTGTGGTCTTTTAGGCTTCATCTTTGGGGAATTGCCTGCCCATAATCCTAGTCCATTTTTCAGCTGGATCATCTTTTTATTGATTTGTAGGGTTCTTTATATATTCAGGATACCAATCATTTGCTAATTATTGTTTTACTAATATTACTCATATTTTCTTCAAGCTTGTTCTTTATTGCCTTCAGGTTGGAATCTAAAATTCCCAGCATGGCAAATGCAGGCGTGGGGTAACGGGCCTCAGTTCCTCTTGTAGTCTTGTTTCTGAATGTTTTGTGCCTTCTGTTTAGTTTGGGCACATATGCCTTATCCTTCCAAGTTCTTGCCTATGGTTTCTCTCTGCTTGGCCTGTACGTACCTGCTGTCTGTGCTCTAATATCTCTCACTCTTTCACAGCCCAATCTTTTGGGAGGTTTTTGCTGCCTCGTCTAGTCCTTTTGTCTCTTCTCTGCACTTGCATACCACCCTGTGCAGCCTTGGAAAGACTCGCCAGTGTCTCTCTTCCTTCAGTAACTGTCCGGAGGAAGAAATAGTGTCCAGTGGGTGTGGCCACCCACACATTTGGCTCTGATGCAGTTGTCTTGAGTGGCCGCCCAGAAATGGGTGGTGAGACGACCTTCTGAAGAAATTCTCAGCCAAGGCTGGAGCACAGAATCCAGGTCCTATGCAAACATTCTGATTAGCATGTTCTTGGCAGCAGTTCCACTGAGTTCCACATCACCATAGTCTTTGGGGCCAGCAGCATTTTATTCCAATCTTCAAGGGCGGTTATCCACTTGAAATAAAAAAGCCCCAAATGCAGTTTTTGGAAGTCTAGAGAGAAAAAAATCTCAGGGCTATTTCCTTCCATTCTTTTCCAAAAACACTCACCAGCTGACATCCCTCCTGCCCCTGGGAGTGCTGCCTGAGACCCTGTCAGCCGCTCTGGTCCCTCCTCAGTGAGAGGCCAGGACAGGCCTTGGACAGCCATTGTTTTGAAGCTGCGATTTGACCCGACAGAGGGGGAAAGCCAACCCACCAAACTGTGTACTCTTTACACATTTCAATATTTAATTTCCTGTCTGCACTACACACAGTTTAGTATGCAGGTTATTTGCCCAACATAATTTATCAGTTCCTTGTTAGATAATATTCTCCTCAGGGTACATATTGTTCATATTTAGAAATTCTTATTAATCTCAAGAATCACATTGTTTATCCAACAAAATTATTACAGCTTTGATGAAGCTTTTAAAGTGTAACATGTAAATCACTATTTTCTCACTTGCGTAAGCAGCTGAATTTTCGATCTGGTGGATTATGATGGTTTAAGAGACAGTCTTAAGCAGGGAGAATACACAAGATGGTGTGGTAACACGGAGCTGAGGCTATTTAACTAGAACTGCTGTGCATGACAAATTGCCACTCCGTAGCTACCCTCCTCCAAATTGCCATTCTTAAATAGACGAATGAGTAGTGTTACCCAATATTGTTATAAATAAAATGGGACTGATATTTATAGCTATAAATGTTATAATAACAAATGACGGGATGGAAAAAGTAAACCAGTATGGTATTTAAAGATTTATAATCTTCTAAATTGCATGTTGATTGTTTTACCTGGAGAAATACTAGGAGCATTCTTTAATGAAAAAAAAAATTAAAATAATCTTTAAAAAATATTATAGAGTAAAATGAAAAATTAACCCATAATTTGATTCTTTAAAGGTCTGAGAAAAGATGTAACTTCCTTGTTTATGAGTTGTTTTTATATGACAGTAGAGGCCCAGTGCATGACTTTGTGCACAGGTGGAGTCCCTTGGGATGGCCTGAGAAAATTGGGCCCCACTTTGCACCCCCAGACCCACAGTCCTAGCTCATGCTCCCAGCCTCACAGCCCCACAGCCCTGCCAGGCACCCCACTGTAGCCTGGTGCCACCCACTCACCTGCTCCACCATACCGCCTGTGGGGCGATCGATTTGGGTTGGGTCCCCCGCCTGGCTCCCTTAGCATCTGGGATCTGGGCAGTGGCCCAGCTCTTGTTGGGACCCATCAGGTCCAGCAGCACCTGCACTGCTGTCTGCTGCAGGTGCCGTGTCACTGACACCCGCCACGTTCCGGGCCACACCCTGGTGATCAGTGCATATCATAGCGAGAGGTAAACTCCCACTGGAACAATTTGCATATTAGGCTTTTATTATACAGGACGATAAACATTATCTATCTATACAACCACACTCATATCTTATTTTTTATTTTGAGAGGAAGAGAGAGAGAATCATCGATTGATCCATATGTGCTCTGAGTGGGGATCAAACCTGACCTAAACCTAGGTATATGCCCTGACCAGGAATTGAACCCATCACCTTTTGGTGTCCTGGACAATACTCCAAACAACTGAGGCTGACCATGGCTACAACCACACTCATCTATATACATACAAGCCTAAGCAACTATTACTGAACCAATGGAACAATCAGTCAATGGGTCACTATGATGCACACTCAGTGCGGGAGCTGCCCCCTGGTGGTCAGTGCCTCCCACAGTGGGCCTGGGATGAGCGGCAGCAGAGCTGCGCCAGGCCCCAGCTGGGGCTGCTCCCCAGCCGCCTGCTACATTAGCACTGCTACATCGCTCCGGCAGATGTTGGACTACCCAGTCCGGATTGAGAGAAGGTGCAGGCCAGGCTGAGGAACCCCACCCATGCACAGATCCGTGCACTGGGCCTCTAGCATTGAAATAATACCTTATATCTAAAGGAGCATTTTGCTTTCTCCGAGTACCTTGATATCTACTATTACATTTTGTCCATCAGGTATTTCTGGGATAATATAATTCTTTATTTGACAGTTGAGGAAACAGACTAGAAAGGTTATGTGACTTGAATAAAGCTGAAGAATCAATTACCAATAGAAGTAAAATTATAATTCCCTGACTTCACAGACATTGCCTCCTGCAAACATAAACAAAATGTAGAAGGTGGGAAAGTTGAATACTGCTTGTAAGCTATGAGAGTTTATAACACAAGTAGGAAGATTTGGCAGGATTCCAATACCAGACTTTTAGAAATAAATTTTCATCTACTGTTTTCTCTCTTTGATATATTTTCAGTATTTCCTATATATTTTGTGATTAAGTTTTTCCCTTCATTTAAACATAAGTTTAAGTCCAGTGAGCATCCAATTGAGGTGAAATGATTTATCTTTTCAGGATGTTTAGTAATCTCATCTTTATCTTATATGGATTAACTTTATGATCTACAAATTTTATTACTAGAAATAACATATCCCCTTTTTCTATTCATCTCTGTTCTTAGTAGTATAATAAGGTAGGAACCAACACAACTTCCCAATCATAGGCTGTCTGCAGCCAGTCAGGTGGAATGTGACAACGCCATGAGGAACTGCTGAAAATGTCTGGCCATCTGTTGGTGTGAAAACACCTGGATCTGGCATCCAAATGGGATGTCACAGCTGTGCCTGTGTGACGTGCTGACGTGTGCTTCTCTGACGCGGAGGACCGCCTGTCCTCACTTATCTGCTCGCGCCTGGGATTTTCCTGGGAATCCCTATTTGTAATCGAATGACAGGCAGTAGAGGAGCACCTGCATTTCAGGCCCCTTCCTCTTTCCAGAAGCTTCTTCTCTCCTGGACCAATGAGTTGAAGGTTCTGGTCTAAAGGAGAACAGGGCAAAGGAGGGAGAATCCTTCGCTCTTTCTGTGCAAACAGTTCCAAGTTCAAACTCACAACTGAAGGGCGTGGAGAGTGAGCTTCTGGCTCCAGGGCCGCGTCTTCTCTCTGGTCTCTAAACGCGTGCCCCTTCCTCCCCGCCCCCGCCTCTGTAGCAGCCAGGAGCACATGAGCACACAGAGTGAAAATGAGTGGGTACACTTGGCTCTGACTGCAAATGGCATAGGTTTCCCTGCTCTTATATTAGCATTGGCCCCCCGCTCACCTTTTCCCTCCTTACACGCTGTGTGTCTCTGTTGAGAGAGACTGTGGCTAACCAGAAGCATTCAGCGCCTCTGACACTCTGACGGCTAATATGGATTTTTTTTATTTATTATTTTTTTTTTACTAGAACCCATTATTCTGTTTCAGGGATTGCAAACTCAGATGTGTAGTGAAATAGGAAACATGAGTGAGTGGCACAGGCTGAGTGTGGTGCTAGTGAGCAGTGTGGGCATGGCAAACTGGCACTGCCCTCTACAGGTGTGTCTGTGGCCTCCACGCAACTGCAGCAAATTGCTGTTCCCCCGGGATGCAGGACTATGGTTACCTGGGCCTCTGCTTTTTCCAAAAGAAGCTAGAAATCTAAATATTTTTATGTGAGAACTCCTGATTTAACACTTTTTTTTTTAATAAAAGAAAGCTAATTGTAGGCCAAACAAAATATGACAGGTTACAGCCACTTTTTCCAAGTGAATTTGGAAACCAGTTTGAGGAGGGAGATGAACAAAGCTTTCCAGCTTACATGTTGTCTACACCTCAATGTAGGAGTTCATCCCAAGCCATGAGAGTTCCTGCCATAGACACGGCAGAGCAAAGCTTCTTACCTCAGCATTTGCAAAATTTCGCACATTTATATGTTTTGAAAGATAAAATGTCCATGGCTTTTATGATATTCTCAAAAATATCACCCTAAAATACTTTAAATCTTTTTAGTTATATCTTTGACAAGTTGTCATCCAGTTTCTACTTGGATTTCCTTAGGGATAGAGAACTGACTACCGAAAAGTTAGCTCACTCTTGTACTGGTTAGCTCTGAAGACAGGACACTTCTTCATGGCGAAATCTCTCTCCACCTCTGTTACTGCAGCTGAAAAAGGCACTTCATCTGTAGGAAAATGCACTTGAAAAAATAGTATTAGAATTTAAGAGGTTGCTATAATTACCTGTAACTACCACTCATTCTTCCAGAAAAAAATGAACATCATTAAATTGTGATAGTTACTAATGGAATTTCTAATTTTTTACAATGCAGGTCACTGGATTTTTATGTCTTGACCTTCATTCTGAGACTATTTGCGTGACAATAAAGACTCTAAGTTTCTTCATTTTCTATTGGTTGATTTAGACTTCTTTTAATATCATTGATTCCTAGAAATTACTGGAAATGATATAAGCATTTATGGTAGAACAGGAAACCCAATGTCCTCAGTTATGGTAGAACAGGAAACCCAAAGACCTTAACTGAGTATTCCGCTATTTATCAACCTCGTGATGGTAAGCTGGGAGTCTCCGTTTCCGCTTTGGAATGTGAGAGTCTGATAAAGTCTTTACAGGTTGTATGAAAAACATGGTGACGGTGGGAATACAGATCGAGGCAGCCACTATAGAAAACAGCTTTGAGGGTACTCAAAAATTAAAAATGTAACCAGCAATTCCATTAATAGGAACATATCTAAAGAAACCCCCAAAACCCTAATTCAAAAGCATGTATGCAACCCCGTGTTCATTGCAGTATTATTTTCAACAGCCAAGATTTGGAAGCAGCCCAAGTGCCCACCAGGACATGAGTGGATAAAAACTGTGGTATGTATAGACAATGGAATGTTATTTGGCTATAAAATTATGAACTTGTTCCATTTGTGGCAGCATGGGTAGGCCTTCGTGGTATTATTCTAGGTAGAGTAAGTCAGACAAAGCAAGACAAATGCCACATTATTTTACTTATATGTAAAGAGCAAAATAGATGAACAAACAAAATAGGATGAATAGGCAGATGTAGAGATTAGACTGATGGTTGCCAGAAAGGAGGGTGGGGCAGCTGGATGACAAAGGGTTAGGGGTTGAGATAGGCCACCTGCTGGTTACAAAACAGTCCAGGGATGTGAGGTGCAGTGCAGGGAAGCAGTCAGTGATACTGTCATCACTGTGTGTGCCAGGTGGGGCCTGGGAATATCGGGGACACTGTGCAAGTACAGGGCTGTCTATCCACCATGCTGCACACCTGACACTAAGGCAAAATGACATTGAAAGTACTGTAACTGAAAAAAAATGTAAGTAGGTAGTCTGGCATAGTCACCAGCAAAAACCTGTGTGTGTTGTAACAGGAAGCACTAATCATTTCACTTCCTAAGCCTCAGTTCCACATCTGTACACTGAGACTAACGAGTCCTGCTCTCAGGACCGTTTTAATTATCAATGAGGTCCTGTGCTCAGGGTTCACCTAGCACCGGGCACATACTGGATATCCAGGGAGAGCTGGTGTGAATATTCTGGTGACGCCGGTGGGAGTAACAGCACTGGGTGCCATGTGCAGCCTCCAGGGTGTTCGTGTGGAGAGGAGGGTGGGTGCACCCAGGGGGGAAGGCTGGGCCCAGCTGCACCTGAAGCATGGCAGCCTTCCCAGGCTGCCAGTTATACTGGGTGACAAAGAGCTCAAACATCTTTCAAGTAAACACTATTTTAAAATGCAAAATTGTTAAGAGATTTTGGACACAGGAGATTTCACAAAGGTTGCCTTTGGGGCGTGCGTAGGAGCTGTGCCCAGGCCCCGCAGCCTCCGTGGAGCGGGTTGTAAGCCCGAGGTCCGGCTTCCGGGCTCCTGGTGGCAATGATCCCACCCCCGCTCCTTCGGCTGGACCGCCGGGCCCAGAGGCTCCTCCCAGTGCGGGGTCCTGGGCGCCTTCTCCTCACACCGAGTGTTTGAACAGGGTTTTCCTCGCTGCCGGCCAGTGTGGCTCAGTCCGTTGGGCACCTCCGGTGCAGCTCAGGGCACATGCCCAGGTTGAGGGTCCCAGGAGGGGGCGTGTAGGGGGCAGCTGATCGATGCTAAGCTCTCACATTGATGTTTCTCTCTCCCTCTCCTGTCCTCTCTCTTTCTCTAAAAGTCAATGAAAATATTTTTTAAAATAGTATTTTTGTGTGGATTCTGGGGAAGAGCAGCAGGAGAAAGGATCCGCTCTGGAGAAGGAAATCACAGCATGCCTTCCAGGAGAGCAAGGCGGTCCTTTTCAGAGTGTCCCCTGGGTACGGCATCTTCTTCAGGGAGAGATTTTGGCAAAATCAAGGGACATGTAGCCCGGGGGAATGAAAAAGACAAGGTGGAAGTATAAGAGCGTAGTCATTCCCTTGGCTAGTTCACTTTTTTCCATTGTCAAACAGAAAAGCTGTTAATGTTATACTTCCTTAAAAGCAAAAGGGACATAAAGGGCAATTGGTTTTGCCATCAGCCACCTGCCTGTTGGGAGAGCTCCGGGAGGGAGGCCCTGTGCTCAGGAGGGTGAGCAGGGCCCAGCCGTCCAGCCAGTGCGAGCGCCTCCCCGCGGCCGTGGCCGGTGCTCCCCAGGGCAGAGCCTGCAGGTGCTGCCTCCCAGCGGAGGGTGTGCCCCTGCCCCCCCACAGGGGTGAGAGGCGCAGAGCACCAGCCTCACGCGCGAGGTGTTTTTTAGCAAATTGGACCCCATTTCCATCTTGATGGAACCTGATGACATCTTCAACTTGCAAGTGCACAAAGTGAAAAAGAAATTCTAGCTATTTATGTGTCAGAACAGCAAGAGCTCAAACGCCGTAATTAAGGGTGTCAGCGTGGCAGGAGCCCGTGTTTCACTCTCCCCGGGTCTCCTGGGTCTGTCCTCAGAGGGGGAGCAGCCGCTCCCCTGGAAGACCGGAATGGAACACTTTGGGTTTCAGGAGCCCCACCTGGGAGCCGCCTGCCAACCTCCGCGGGTCACGCTGATGTTTAGCGCGTTCGCTGCTTTCCCAGGAAGAGACACGTCCACCCACTGGTGCTCCGTCCGTCTCAGCCCTCCCCATGCCGCTGCTCTGGAAGTCTGCAGGCAATATGTAAGAGCCAGTGCTCCGATGTGGTAATTTAATTTCTTTTTGCTTTGTGTTTATATAATATGCAATTAACTTCCCGACTTTACATTCTACTAAACAATCTGAATAAGTGTTTATGATATGCCCGTGTGTCCAAATAAATGGAAATCAGTGGATATTAAAATTTTAGTAAATGTCCATTCAAACATGTAAGCCACGGCCTTTCCACTTCTGTCTGCGTGTTTGTTACAACGCGGATCTGATTCCCAGGTCCGAGGCCACCCCCAGGCCCGCATTTCCAAGGCGCTCCGGTGAGCCCTGCAGGCTTTGAAGTCATCACAGCACCGAGAAGTTTTCAAGTTCAGCTGTGGCCATTGTGGTTATCAAAGGGTGCCTTGCCTGGGATATACATGTTTTGGTTGAGCTAGTCTTTGGATTTTATAACAGACATATTATTAAAATTAATTCCTAGTACTGTTGCTACATGTTAATGACTCACAAAAATCCTTGGCTAATAAGCGCTATTTTAGAAGAGCTCACATTGAATTGCAAATATCACTTCCAACCTGAGTGACATCCGCAGCTCAGAGCTGTGCTGCGGACGGCAGCTCCTGCCAGCGCAGCCGCCCACGGTGTGAGCGCGTCTCCTGGAGGGCTGGTGTGAGTGTGAGGGTGAACAAAGCACATTTCTGCCACCAAGAGCTTAAAATCCTTGTGGGCGGGTGAGACACAGCATATACATATGAAAACCAGCGTAACATCAAGGCTATTTAAAATGGTATAAAAAAGGCCCAAGTTAAATGTTAACTGGATTCAAAAGAAAGAGAAAGATAGCTCATCTGCTAATGCCTTCAGGCCTTGAACTGTTGGTATCAGGGATGTTGCAGTAAGGCTGTGGGGTATGGGCTGTAGGGTGTGGGCTGTGGGGTGGGCTGTGGGGTGGGCTGTGGGGTGGGCTGTAGGGTGTGTGGTGTGGGCTGAGGGCTGTGGGGTGGGCTGTGGGGTGGGCTGTAGGGTGGGCTGTGGGCTGTGGGCTGTGGGGTGGGCTGTGGTGTGGGCTGTGGCTGTGGGGTGTGGGCTGTGGGGTGGGCTGTGGTGTGGGCTGTGGCTGTGGGGTGTGGGCTGTGGGGTGGGCTGTGGGCTGTGGGCTGTGGGTGTGGGGTGGGCTGTGGGCTGTGGCTGTGGGCTGTGGGGTGTGGGGTGGGCTGTAGGGTGTGGGGTGTGGGCTGTGGGGTGGGCTGTGGGCTGTGGGCTGTGGGTGTGGGTGTGGGCTGTGGGCTGTGGGCTGTGGGTGTGGGGTGGGCTGTGGGCTGTGGGTGTGGGCTGTGGGCTGTGGGCTGTGGGTGTGGGTGTGGGCTGTGGGCTGTGGGTGTGGGCTGTGGGCTGTGGGCTGTGGGTGTGGGTGTGGGCTGTGGGCTGTGGGCTGTGGGGTGGGCTGTGGTGTGGGCTGTGGGCTGTGAGTGTGGGGTGGGCTGTAGGGTGTGTGGGGTGGGGTGGGCTGTGGTGTGGGCTGTGGGCTGTGAGTGTGGGGTGGGCTGTGGGCTGTGGGCTGTGGGGTGTGGGCTGTGGGGTGGGCTGTGGGGTGTGGGTGTGGGTGTGGGCTGTGGGCTGTGGGGTGGGCTGTGGTGTGGGCTGTGGGCTGTGAGTGTGGGGTGGGCTGTAGGGTGTGTGGGGTGGGGTGGGCTGTGGGTGTGGACTGTAGGGTGGGCTGTGGGCTATGGGTGTGGGCTGTGGGCTGTGGGCTGAGGTGAGTGCTGGTGTGAGGTGGCACTGTTTAGGCAAGTGGGCTCAGACCTGACCCCCTGGGGTCACCAACCTTGGCACCTGAGTTTCAGCTAAGAAAGCATTCAGAGCCAAGACTCAAACTGTAAGAGAAAGTTTAATTGGAAAGTCATAGCGGTAGAAGTGAGCCATAGAAATGGGCTCAGGAAACAAGTTACAGAGGCAAAGGCAGGGCCCTTGGAGCTGAGGGGAGAGAGAGGCCAGGAAAACGCACCAGGTGGAAGAGGCGGAAAGGGGAGTGTCCTGGAGAGCTGAGCCGAGCGCTCTGTCCTGGGCCTTACTGGAGTCTCTGGGAGGATCTTCTAGAAGAACCACGTCTTTCCAGGCACTTCTCCTCGGGGGGCAGTCTCCTCTGAGGGTCCGCTCCAGGGCAGGGTCTTTAGTCACTGCAGATGGTCCTGCTGTCTGGCTGTGCTGCTTCTCTGGGCCTGGAGCTGAGGCCCAGCCGAGGCCTGGGTGTCACCTTCAGGGTTAATGCTTCAGGGAGTGGTTGTGCAATGGTCGTGCGAGCACTTGCAGTTTGCCTGTTGTTAGGCACCCAGGGCTCTCCTAGTACAAGTGCCTATTAAAGGGAGAGAAGGGGTGGGGAAATATGTGATAGAAAAAGCAGATTATGCATCATAAACCGGGAATCATTTCAGTTTGGCGGGCATGAGGGCTGTCTGTGGTTGACAATGACCTTGAGAAGGAACTGTGATTGCTACCGGTGACTTCCAGGCCCGGGCAGATGCTGGCTTCAGTCTCTTCAGTGGGGCAGCAGCTCTGCTTTCAGAATTCCTTCGTCTTTTTCATCCGAATCATTTCTGTGTGTAAATTAACATTTTAATTCTTCTCAAGTTTCTTTTGCTAGCCCATAAAAGAGACGAAAGAAGATGGATTTGTCCTGGAACTGACAGGATGGGGGCCAGGCCCAGGAGGCCCCGGTGCTGCTCTCCGAGAGGCCTCTGCTCAGACATCGCAGTGAGGATGAGGAGGTGGCCCAGGGGCGGGAGAATTTACCGGAAAGCGTCTGGTCCACACCTCCTGCACTGAAGTGTGCTAGGTGAGATGAGGAAAATGAATCTGGCTCATCTTCCTGGATCACCAGTTTCATTCAATCATAGCTTGCTCTATACTCTATCATTTAAAGCCTTTAAAATGCATTGGGATCAGCTCTGGCCAGTATTGCTCACTTGTTAGAGCATTGGGCTGTGCACCAGAGTCACAGGTTTGATTCCCAGCCCAAGGCACACACCTGGTTGCAGGTTCGATGGCCAGCCCTAGCAGGGCTGTGTTTGGGAGGCAGCCGATCTCTGTGTCTCTCACATCCATCTCTCTCTCTCTTTCTCTCTCTCCCCCCTCTCTAAAAAATCAATGGAAAAAAATGTCCTTGGGTGATTCTAGTATATATTTTAGAATCAATTATAAATTTATTCTTACATCTAATTTATACAGTATCTCAAGTCAAAAATCAGTCACAGGTGCCGTCTTAGCCTTCAGCGTGTTTTCCTGTTCTTTACATTCAGTGTTGGTCAGCATTGGCTGGGATGGGCCACGTTCTCATGTGAAAAAGTAAACGGTGTACACACACACACAAAGAACCTCACACAGCTCCTAGCTCTTCCCTCCGCGCCCAGGCAGGGCGTGCTGCCAGGCCCGGTGGCACCTGAAGGGGCTGCAGGGGAGAAGGCGAGGGAAGGAACCTGTGAGGGTACAGCGCAGTGTGACCGCTGCAGGGCCCGGCCAGGACCAGGCCAGCGTAGCTATCCATGCTGGAGCGTCTTACCTTCAGAAATGGATATCACCCCTGAGCACTCTCCTTTGGCATGTGTCCCTGCTCTCCTCCCGCCAAATCTCAGGATCCCAGATACACTGTGTACCTGCTTACCTGCCACGGCCCTTTGCATTGGAGATTTTAGCCCCGCTGCGGACTTACAGACAGGCAGCAGACCCACGTGCCACCTTAAGAACAGGGCTGCGTTCTGAGCACTGGCACGGAGCTCAGGACGCCGCCCGGACCCGACCGGACCGAATGGAAACCGTACCGCGGAGTCGTCTCCATCACTGCGAATGCAAAGGCCCCATAGGAAGGAAATCAGCTGAAGACGTGCCCACAGTAAAAACCACAATTCACACAAGGAGTGACCCGCTCCTAGGGAGAATCTGCTGATTCTCCAAAGGGAGGTCAAAACCGAAGTGAACTTGAGGCGATGAAAGGGTATTAAGTCTGATTAAAGTGATTAAAGACTTCATGAATGAAGGTGGACAGTCTGAATAAAAGAACAGGTCCCCCCTTTTATTTTAATTAATCCTTGAGGATATTTTTTCCATTGATTTTTAGAGAGAGTGCAAGGAAGGGAGAGATAGGAAGAGAGAGAGAGAGAGAGAGAGAGAGAGAGAGCGAGAGCGAGCGTGCCAATTGGTTGCCTCCTGCAGGTGCATCTTGACTGGGGGATCAAGCCTACAACCAAGATACATGCCCTGGACTGGAGTTGAACCCCAGACCCTTGATGCTCTATACAGGGGCAAGAGCTGGCACTTTTGATTTTAAAATCAGGAGTTCCAGAAATTAAAAATATGGTCACAAAGTTAAACCTCAGTGGGCAAGCCAACTAGCAGCTCAGATATATGGGGGGCAAGGAGAGAGAAAGAGAGAGAGAGAGAGAGAGAGAGAGAGAGAGAGAGAGAGAGAGAGAGAGAGAAAGAAAGACAACTGTTCTGAAGGATAAATAATTGAAAAATAAGAAGAGACATTAAAAATCATGGAAGATAAAATGAGAGGGACTCAAAATAGCCACTAGAGATTTTTAAAGGAATGAATGTAGTGAATGTGAGGAAAACTATGCTATGGCCCATGGTTTTAAGTATTTAATTAAAGACATGGATCTTCAGACTGAAGAGTTACACAGAATCCTCAGAAAGGTACGTTAAAATAAACCAACACCTAAAAACATCATAATGAAGTGTAGCACACCAAAGATAAAGGGAAAACCTTACGAACAGCTGAGAGGAAGGACAGATTGCCTGCACAAAGCAGTCATTCCCCTGAGAGCAGTAACAGGCGTCAGAGGACACGTGTCCCAGGAAATTACTGGCGTGACCTTCAGGCCCGGCCACTCCGCTCTCCGGGGAGCCGAGGGGCAGGTGCAGGGTGCGCTCCTTAGGGAGGCTGCTGAAGTCTCTGAAAATGGGCCTCAGGGCGGGGGACGGGGTGGGGGTGGGGAGGAGGACTGAAGCCCCGGAAAGAGAGGGCGGAGCAGCCAGGGGTGCCAGCTGACGGAACCTGAGAGTGCTCAGGGGAATCTATATTGCTCCTCCTCTGTACAGAAAGCAAGGTAAAAATTTAGGTCTTTAAATTGTTTTAATGGAGGGGGGCATGGAAAAGGCAAAGGAATTAATTTTTTTTAATCTACAAAGTAATATGGCGGAAAGAAATTAAAATATTTTAACAACCACATTAATATAAATGACTCCATTTGCCAACCAACTGGTATTTACATTGGTTAAAACACTCTAGTTATAGACTCTTTCGAAAGACAGACCTTAAACAGAAAGGCTCCTGCAGATATAGTGAACTTGGTTTCTTTTACATCTCTTCAGAGCCCTACTGAAGCCATTAAGTAGGCCGTAGCCTTCTCAGGCCATAGCCTGTGTGGTTCAGTGGTTAGAGTGTCGGCCAGCAGATTGAAGGGTCGAGGGTTTGATTCTGGTCAAGGACACGAACCTTGGTTGTAGGCTTGAACCCCGGCGGGAGGCAACCAATCAATATGTCCCTCTCATATCAATGTTTCTTTCTGTCTCTCCCCTCCCTTCTACAATCTCTAGAAAATCAAAGGGAAATATATCCTCTGGTGAGGATTAACAATAACAACAACAAGATCCACAACAACCACAAAATCTCAGGAGAGTAAAAATCACATGCACATTGCAGGAGTGTGTAGTGCCTTCTTTGAACAAGAAATAGTGACAATTGAACGTGGCTGAATAGAGGGTTGCAAATGTGTTAATGCTTATACTATCAGCTTCCAGACTTGCTGACCCATGGGGTAGAGGGATTGAGCAAAACAGAAAAATAAAAGGGAATTGCTGATCCGTGTTTGCCACAGGATTAGAGTTCACAGATGGCTGAGAACGAAGCATGTGAAAGGACAGAATGGACATGACAGGGCTCCTGGTGCAGTGATTTTAATTGTGGGTTTTACCACACCCATAATTAGTGATAAAATAGGAATTTAAACGGCATGAGAGCCTTAATTAGCTCTGATAATGGTATGAGATAAATTTATTTTCTTGTGTTTTCTAAATCAATTTTCCCTTGTTATTAGGCTGTTGATATTTTGATCATGCACACAATTCTTAAAAGCCAGAGTGGATAATAGCCCAGGATATATTCATATTAGGTAACTGCACACAAACCACATTTACAAGGATATAAAATCAATACATTTACAGAGACAAATCTAGACGGCTTTGAAAAATGTAGACATCCAATCTCACTCACATTTATCTGAAGAAATCACTATTTGTATTTCCCACCACTGATGAAATGATGAAGAGAGAGCTGCCCATGGGATTAGCCCCAGCACCCTCAGATCTGCCAGTTTCTCTGCTCTGTGAGTTCCGGAAGTCAAGTGTGATCACTGACACATCACAACAGGTGTGAGACCGAATGTCTGTGTCCCCCACCATTTATATGTTTAGACCCCACCCCTTCTCCCAAACACTGAGTGTGATGGGATTTGGAGGCGGGGCCTTTGGGAGATAATTATGTTTAAATCAGGTCGTGAGGGTGGGGCCTCCGTGATAGGTTTAGTGTCCTTCATGGCTTTCCTCTCTGTGCCTTCTGAGCACTCGTGAGAGGCCGGCCATCTGCAAGCCAGGGGGAGGGTCCTCACCAGGAATGGAGTCTGCCAGCTTGTGAGGAATCAGCCTGTTTTTAAAGCCACTCGGTCAGTGGTGTTTTGTTACAGCTGCTCAAGCAGACTAGGACACAGGGCTCCCAATGAGAAGGGGATGATGACATGGAAGGTGCCCATTTACTCAGCTCAGTTTTCTACCTCTCCCCTCCTCCTCCCCGCCAGAGCCAGAGGAGCCGGTGGGAAGGGCATTAGACCTGAGTGGCCTGTGAGCTACCGCCTGAACCTCTGGTGTGTGCAGGTCTGCCTGTGTGTGTCACGGTGAGAATGTGTAAAAGCAAAGCCGCCCTGCACCTCGCTGAGCTTCCCGAGTGCACTGCCCGTGCTTCTTGCCTTAGTTTCTCTTAAGGAGTCAACCACTACAGAGCCTGCTTAGAGGGACGTTCTTGCGGCTTCAGGTAGAAAATATTGGAGAATATTCTTCCTGTAACTAAACTTCTTAGTAAACAGAGCAAAATAAAAATAAACATTGGAAGGGAAGTAAATAATCACACATACGTTGTTTATGCAATGGGATCAAACACATGAATGAAAGACATGTTCAGTAGCTTTCCGCTCATCTGCCGAGAGCTTCATTAAGCTGAAGTGGGCAGAGGCCACTTAACAAATAATGCTTGTATTTTAGGGCTCCTCGGTGCCTCTGTTCAGTCCGTATCTCCAGACCAAGAAGCAAAGTCAGTGAAAAGTAGACATTTTGAGAAATAAAAATATTGCAAAAGATTTTTTTAGAAAAGATCTCCAACAAAGGCCAAGTACAGATGATAGACAACGAGTCTCTGTGATAAAAAAATATTCCATAGTGATTCAAGCATAATATGGGGCTCAAATACTGTTTACAAAGATGTTAATTATTCAAGTGGAGGTTTAAGTACATATTCAAGTTCTGTTTAAGATACAGTTTCCTTTAGGACATTCTTTCTTTAGCACTGGCAGGTAGTGCTTTATATTTATGCTTCTTGCTGAGCATTTTTATAGTCACTAACAATAATCTTGTCATAGCAAAGAAATTTGTGTCAATATCTCCCTAGAGACAGGGAGAAATAGAGAGAGAGTGATAAAAACAGGACCATGCAAATTATACAGAAAATTGTGGAATCAAATGTATAATGCTGGATTTGAAGGAGATTAAATTGTATATCAGACTGTAATTTCTATGACCCAGGTAAATTTTGACAAGATTGAAAAGATACCTTATTACTTCTGATTATTCATTACAATAATTCACTATTTATTAGCTCAAATTCATTAAGTATGCCAGCTACTGGTCTGAGGTCTTTAGATGTGTTTGTTTTGTTTAGTAATCACATTAATCCAAGAGGTAGCTACTATTATTATCTCCATTTCCATAAGAAAGAAACAGAAGTCTAGAGATGTTAAGTTAAAGCTTCCTGGAAATTGTTGGGGTCAAAATTTGAACTCATTTCTCTTAGACTTTTAGGACCTAATATATGTGATCACTATGTTAGTCTATCTTAATATCCTCATATAAGAGCTTTCAAATAAGGCTCTAAAATAAAGTTAACATTGCAAAGATTCTGCATGAATTATTTCATGAAATAATTTATCCAATATTCATGTATTGATTCCTACCTAAATATGCATTATGTAAATTAAATTAAGCTAGTGAGATTCAGCTCCCATGTCTTATCTGGAGAAGTAGTGCTGAGATATGCACATTAAGGGAGAAATGTGGATTCTGTTTCTTTTGTTTTGTCCTTAAAATATTGGCTATTGTAATGAACCCAAAGCACTCTATACAATAGAGTAAATGAAGTTAGTAGATGGAGGCAGTGTTAAGGAATATTTTTGGGGTATTTTTATTGCTTTCCAAAAGGAAGATGGGGAGAAAGAGAGAAACATCAATGATGAGAGAGAAGCATTGATTGGCATGCACCTTACTGGGGATCAAGCCTGCAACCCAGGTATGTGCCATGACTGGGAATGGAACTGCAACCTCCTGGTTCATAGGTCAAAGCTCAACAGTGAGACATGCCAGCAAAAGGAATTTTTTGTTCCAGCTGAAATGGTATCTACAGACACTGGAAATAATTCACTTAATCTTGCCCTAATCTAGTTTCCCGCTGAAGTGACGTGAAAACAAACAAACAAAAGACTCATTAACTTAAACTAATCTTGAGCAGACACCACTAAATTTGTGAGGTGTCAAATTTCCCATAGCATTGCCCTGTCAAACATGTTGTTTGGGTTTGTGGAATAAATTGGTGATATTCATTGGGTGAAAAATTCAGACTTATGTGTTGTTGAACTCAACAACACTTCCAATAAATCTTATGAGTGTTTGAAATACGTTTTAGAATCTTGAATGCAAAGCTTTCTAGTCACCAGTTTCATTGTAAGTTTTGCACAAATCTGATCAGCAAGTTAAATTTGTGACATATTCTTCAATTTTTAAGACAGTAGTATTAACAACTGTAATAAATTCATGGCAAGAGCAAGGAGAACAAGGAGGTAGATTACAAATAATCTAACGTTTATCTGAACACAATATTGGAAATTCTTGCAAAGGGAACATGGAAAATGACTAAGTTAATGATTTGTTTTCAAGTCCTACGAAAGGGCAATGCTGCTGCTGCTGCTGCTGCTTCTTCTTCTTCTTCTTCTTCTTTTTTTTTTTTTTTTTTTTTAAAGAAGATTATTGGTGTTGCCCCTTTTCCATTTTGTCATGTTTTACTTTGATTTAAAGTATTTTCTGGGATGCTGTACTTTTTCTATATTCTGTGCACTTTCTCATACATGATCTATTTACTTACATGAAAGACAAGATTTGCTAATGCAAAGGCAGCATGAAAGAGTTTTTCCTACCAACTTTCTAATGAAAACCAGAGACAGTTTTAAAAATTTTGGTAGTAAGTTTCATTTACTAAAAATGAAAAAAATGTATTCTTAGAACTAAATAAAAAATATCATATTATCAGCAAGTGAGTGGATCCCTCTGAATAGATCCCTCTGGATGGCTGCTCTGTAACTGCTGTATTTTGTTAGGAAAGTATATTAAAAAGCAGAAACAGCATGAACAAAGAAAAGGCATAGAAACAAGATATAACGATGCCACCTTTAGAAGGACCTTCCCAAGGAGAGCCGCTGAAACTTCAAATGGGAGGGGCCCGCAGCCCCACAGCCTCCCGTCCCCTAGTCAGGACTCAGTTACTGTTTAGATGAGATTCACTAACGTTATTGGAGAACAGCTGGAACTGAAAATTACTAAAGCTCTGTCTTCATTGCATTTTAAATTCCATGCACTTGGTGCTTGTCCAGGTCTGCCTCATCATTAGGAATCTTGAGGGAAAGCAAAATCTCTGACTTCCAAAGAATACAGAGCAAAAACCTTAATTGCTTTTTTTTGTTTCCCACAAAGATGCTAATTTGATGAACTGAATGTCAGGAATAATAAGCTGAGATGATGGTGTACACCCTGCACAGAGAAAATAAAACATCTTTTTATGTAAACTGTCACCAGAACCTCAGGAAAACTCTGTGCTCTCTCCCTGCCCCGGTGCTGAACTGCGTCATTAACAGTAATTTTGTTTTTCAGGAGCAGGGCACCCACATTATTCTATAAAAATAACTCTAAGAGAAATCTTCAATTAAGAGGTTATTATTGTCTGAAGGATTTCTCCTTAGTTGGTAGCTGAAAATGTGATCTTCTGATGTTTGAATGGAAATATAACTCATAATGGTTTAAAACAGATAAGTGTATTGTCTGTTTGAAATGCCAATGAACTTGGCGTTATTTATCAGTTCCTTTGAAAATAATGGACATTTCTGAGGACAGAATCTTCAAGAGGAAGAGATTAGCCCCTGCAGGTGGCTCAGCTGGTTGGAGCATCGTTCTGTACGTCAAAAGGTTTCGGGTTCGATTCCAGGTCAGGGTACATACCTAGGAGTTTGGTTGGATCTCTGGCTAGTATTTGAGGCAACCAATCTACATTTCTCTCTCACATCTATGATCCTCCCTCCCCTCCTCCTCTATCTCTAAAAATCAATAAAAGACATACCGTTGGGTGAGAATTAACTTTTTCAATTCATTTGCTTAATAATTTGTTTTTCAGAGAGTCTCTCCTCAGTGGGCACAGTAAAAGAACACGTGCCAGTCCTGGCCATGAGAGCCACTTTGCAGCTGAGCCAGTGCCCAATCCTGGCCAAGTGCCTGGTGCACACAGGTTGGTGTGCACCAGTCCGCATGCACACCAACAGGGCTCTGCTGACCTGAGATGCCCCTCAGCACTCCCCTCCCCTTCCACTGTGTTTTGAGAAATACTAACCTCTGGGATTGCTCACCATCAAAGGTAAAGTGGTTCTGCGGCACTTAAATGTCGAATTGTATTTGCAATTAGGAAGACACATGCGCACACAGGGCTCTGAGGAGCTCGGGGCTGAGGTCACGACCCCTCTGCTTTGCTGGATGTGACACGTGGTGTTCAGGGCAGCACTCTTCAGACCTATTTTCCTGGGGGGCCCGTTTTGTTTTTTTTATCTAAACAGCCCTTAAACATAGACAACTCCCTGTTTTATAGATGAAGAAACCGGAGCTCATGGAGCTTAAATAACCTGTCTAAGCTCCACACCCTGCACCGACGCAGCTGAGATCGGAAGTCCTGAGCTTGAAGCTCTGTCTTCAAGGCTGGTTGTGACCTGGAAATATATGGAGATACATTCATTTGAGCATTTCCCCTAGTTTAGCATTTCCCCTGTCCATTCTTTAACAGACTTCTTTCCTCATGTTCATGCTACTGGAATTTTGCAAAACAAAATAAACAAAAACCCCCACCCAGTTCATATGGGACATTTGCTCAGAAAGAGGTTGTTAAACTTCATGCAATACAGTAGTTAGAGAGAGTGCAAATAGCACGTCGAACATAGTTTATAATCAGTCTGTAAAGATATGTGAAGTCAAGAAAAGCATGCACATCAGCACAAAGCTGGGAGCGATAGTCATTCAACTCTGAGTCAACAGAGCAGCATCAATTGAAGAAACACGTTTGCCTAGAAGAACCTTGCTTAAGCTAATTACAAAAACATCTAGAAGATTCTGTCATAGTGAGAACAATATATCTGCTTTTACTTCCTGTAGACATGTTGCCTACATGTCTACTTTATTCTCTCTAGATACATGTGTGGTGTTGTGGCCACAGAAGCATGTACTTGGATATACAAATATATCTGTTAACTAATAAAAATAACCCTATTTAACTATTGAATTGTTAAAATATCCATTTTAATCACCTTAAATGCAATATAGTTTTAGATTCCTTTAATAAATGCCCAGTGGGCAGATTTATTATGATATTTTTAATTTCCTGCATCAGATGGAGGTCTCAGATAAATCCCAGGCAGCCCAGGGCGTGATGAAGGCGCTTCCTGCCGGAGCCTTCCGGCTGGTGCCAGCTCTTTGTTCTGTCCTGGTCAGCTTTCTAGTTCCCACATGGACGGCGGGTCTGGGTACACCAAGTACAGTGTGAAGCAAGCAGTTCACAGAGGTGAGGTTCACTGCGAACCCTCCCTAGTCCCCACCTTGTCACTAAGACAGGCCAGGGGCCTGGGCAGAGGGTGCAGGGAGGGGTGGCGTGTAGGTGGCATTTGCAGGTGAGCGGGTCAGGCGGTCCCTGAGCCTCCAAGTCCCTGCCAGGTGCAGCCTGGCTTCTGGGCAGGCGGGGAGGCAGGGCTGCCCCCGTCCCCTGGCGCCCCCGCCCACAGCCATGGGGCACAGGGACTGTGGTGGCTCTGCTCCCACACTCCGCAATATCCAGGGGGTGAAACACTAAGGTCCTCTGACCAAGGATACCTGCCCGGACACCCCGCTGCTCCTGAGCTTTCTAGTGATGGGGAGGAGAGGTCCTGGAGACGGCTTTCCTCCCCACCCCAGGGCAGGAGGGAGGGAGAGAGGCCCTCTGCTGTCACTTTGTCCACCCGAACCCAAGTCAGATCGGTGGCTTCCTGACAAACCACGGGTGGAATATAAGCTTCACAGAATTGTTCCCAATGAACAGGGTGAGGCCTGGCCTGGCTCGGTGGTGGGAGAATTGTTCTCTACATGGAAAGGTCACGGGTTCGATCCTCGGTCAGGGCACGTGTAGGAGGCAACAGATCAATGTTTCACTTATTATACATCAATGTTGCTGTTTTTCTTTATCTGCTTCTCCTTCCTTTCTCATTGTCTAAAATCAACAACAAGAACAAAAAGCATGAAAATAATTGAAATCAAATAAAAAAGGTGAAAACTACTATGTCTAATCAGCATTGGCCACTTTGTGCCATCCCAGCATCAGTCCCTGCCCACATACCGGCTTACACCAGACGGGAGTCCCTGGATCAGGTGTCGTGGGGTTCACATGTTGAATGAGTTGAAGGGCCTGCAGAGGTGGTCACACTACATACATGGTGTCAAGTGAGATAAACGTTTGGGGAGCTTTCCTCCTCCGTGTCCAGGTTGCAGGTGTTAGGTCTGACCTTCAGGCCACTTCACAACCAACATTCCCTTTCGCTTAGACCAGTGGTCGGCAAACTCGGCTCATGAGCCTCGGTTTGCCGCTCTGTTGACTAATGGGCTTGCCGACCACTGGCTGAGACCACATTCACTGGCTGAGACCATCCATTGGCTGAGACCACATCACTGGCTGAGACCACATTCACTGGCTGAGACCATCCACTGCTAAGACCATCCACTGTCCAATGGCTTAGACCACATCCACTGGCTGAGACCACATCCACTGGCTAAAACCACATCCACTGGCTGAGACCACATCCACTGGCTAAAACCACATCCACTGGCTGAGACCACATCCACTGGATGAGACCATCCACTGGCTAATACCACATCCACTGGCTAAAACCACATCCACTGGCTGAGACCACATCCAGGGGATGAGACCATCCATTGGCTGAGACCACATCACTGGCTTAGACCACATCCACTGGCTTAGACCACATCCACTGGATGAGACCATCCACTGGCTAATACCACATCCACTGGCTGAGACCACATCCACTCGCTAAGACCATTATCTTTCCTCTTGACCCGCCCAGGAAAAGCCACCTCGAGACCTTTAAAATCTCTGACGCCCGTCCCTGGGTGCAAGCGCCATCTGGGGCTCAGCCCCTCTGGTTCGCAGATGACCTAGTGAGTTCTTCCTTCTTTACCCCTTTGCCTGGTGCGTGCGTTCCGCCCCAGCGACCCCACAGCAGGCGTTGTCGTCGTCCTCCTGGCACTGCGTCTGGGTGCCCAGTGTGGGTCTCCGGGAGCTCCATCCCCTTATTCTCTCTCCAGATCAGCACTGCCCTTCCTCCTGCTGCTGGCAGACAACGGGATGGGAATCACCCATAAGTCCATCCAACAGGCCCTGAACGCTCTGCCAGTGAGCAGTAGAACAGCAAGAAAAAGAAAAATGAATCGCAAGGCTGCATGTATATGAAAACGCTTCACAAATCCTTCTTGGTGATTCTCAAACGTTAGCTGTGAGAATTTCGGCAGTAAAAAGTGTTTGATTTTTAAAACCATTTCACATTTTGAAAAGCAATTCAAAAGACAAGAGTAGAATAAGGATGCCGTATGCTTCGGAGAGTTTTCTGTGTCCGTCTCTTTTTTAGGAGTTTTCTCTCCATTTAAAAACCCCTCTGAACTCGCCCTGCCCTGGCCGTGTGCGGGGGCTGACAGGAGGCTGAGCGGCCAGACAGGGACTTCTTTCCGATCAGGAGCCAGAGGAGAGGCATGTGGGGCATGACATTAATACTGTGACTTATTATTAACTATGTCTCTTAATAACCCTCAGTATCTTTTAAACATTTTTGTCTGGCATACCTGGTGTATGAAGTATAAAGCTTTAAAAATGTAGGGAAGTTAAGGCACTGTAGAAAGTGATGCCACAGGATAGATAAGGTGATGATGTTTAGTTCTAAAAACTACTTCTAAGGTTTATGTTAGTATCAAATGCATCATAATATTTAACCCCAGGCCAGGTACCAATACATATTTTCTATTAAAAATAACAGAAACATATTTACCTTTATTTGATACTGGAGTTACACATATCTTGGCTAATATTTTAATAAAAGTAGCCTCTTTTGTAACATATATGTTTCCCAAGTGGCCAAAATAGTGTGGTTGTCAAAATCTGACTGAACACTATTAAATGGGCTATATTTGTTAACTACTTGCAATATTTCAGGTTTGCTCTAAGCTTTTAAGATACATCATTGCATTCCCATGATGATCTTAAGAGTAAACACTGTTACATAACTTTGCCTAAACATCTAAATATAAGTCTCCTAAATTGTGAAATGAGTATAACTAAGATTGTACAGATAGCAAATGGTGGAAAACATTTGTGTACATTTAAAAATAAGTCAGTTATGTAATATTTCACATGGAAAATATTTTAGAAATCAGGTATATTAAAATCTCTTTCATAAATAGCTAGAGGCCTGTTGTACGAATTCTTGCGCCAGTGGGGTCCCTAGGCTGAAACCAGCTCTCCGACATTCCCTGAGGGGGTCCCAGATTTCAAGGGGGAGCAGGCCAGGCGGAGGGACCCCACCAGTGCATGATTGGGGCTCGGGAGGGATGTGGGAGGTCGGCCAGCTGGGGAGGGACAGTGGGAGGGCTCCAGGGCATGTCCGGCTCAGTCCTGATCAGCAAGCTAATCTACCAGCTGGAGCATCTGCCCCCTGGTGGTCAGTGCACATCATAGCCAGCAGTTGAACGGCCTTAGCAAATCATTAGCATATTATACTTTGATTGGTTGAATGGACGTCAGGACAACCAGACATTTAGCATATTAGGCTTTTGTTATATAGGATACTACTTTTAAGAGCTACATAACAACCCTGGGCTTACACAGGAAAATAATGTTGTTCTGGAAGACCCAGACCGTGCTCAGACTCAGTGTGTAACCAGCCAGGGCACTGTCCTCAGGGGTTTTGGACAGCTTACTGGTTATAGCCTGTTGTGCTCCTAATCGAGCAGATCTCTGTAGGGACGGCATTGCCCACAGAGGCCATGCCCATCTAATATTCCATCCCAGGTGCTCTTTGTCAACATGATGCAGCTCTTGTCCCATCGGTACATGAGGTCTTCATTCTCTCATCTTTAAACTTTATAATTTTAAAGCATCCCAATCTTATCTAATAAAAGACGAATATGCAAATTGACCAGCACTCCAACACACAGATGGCTGTCCCCATGTGACAAAGATGGCTGCCCCATGTGGACACAAGATATCCACTACAAGATGGCCAGCAGGGGAGGGCGGTTTGGGAGGGACCAGGCTTGCAGGGGAGGGCAGTTGGGGGGAACCAGGCCTGCAGGGGAGGGCAGTTAGGGGTGACTAGGTTTGCATGGGAGGGCAGTTACGGGCAAACAGTCTGGCAGGAGAGCAGTTAGACATCAATCAGGTTTGCAGAGGAGTGGTTATGGGGTGATCAAGCTGGCAGGCAGAAGTGGTTAGGAGCAATCAGGAAGGCAGGCAGGGGAGCAGTTGAGAGCCAGCAGTCCTGGATTGTGAGAGGGATGTTGGACATCCCTTGAGGAGTCCCAGATTGGGGAGGATAAGAGACACACACACCCATTGCACAAATTTTGTGTACTAGGCTTCTAGTAGAATATAACAGAAGTGAGTGGGTAATTCCCAAGCTAGTTCATAGGAGAAGACATGACTTCTGCCTGGCCTTGTTCTCTCTCAAGACTCTTGCTTTGGAACCCAGGAAGCACTGTGAGGAAGGCCAAGACACAGGGAAGGGTCACGTGTTAGTGTGCAGCGAATAGCCCAAGCTGAACTCCTAACCTAGAGTTAAGGCCTGGGAGCCTTCCAGTGATTCCACCTCCCAACCCTGGAGTCTTCCTCCCAATATCCAAGGAACCCTGGGCGGGGCAAACTGCCTCTGCTGCTGTGCCCTGCCAGGATTCTGGGCCAAAATAGTGTACTGGTTTTTGCCAGGGAGTGTGAAGTGATTGGCATGCACCCATGAAATGGGAAAATATTTTGTACTGAAGTGAGGAGATAATGGTAACAATCTAAAGTGTGTGGGAGTGGCTTTGGGACATAAGTAGGTGGGATTGTAGGGCCATGAAGGTGCTCTCAGTGGAGGCTGAGGGTCTGGAGCAGCGTCCTGAGAGGGTGTGTGGGTAGCAGTTTCCTGGCCTCACAGAGCGGGTCCTTAAGGAAACTGGAGAAAAATGCCACTAGAAGCTGAGCAGCAAGAACGGCCGTTAGGCCAGGGGATGGGGCTGCCAGCACTGACGGACACCTGTCACCCTGTGGGAAGTAGGAAATGCACCGAATGGACTCAGCCTTTAAGTGAAAGTTAGAGAAGACACAGAAGAGCCAGAAGAGCCAGATGTTGCCAACTTTAAAAGTAAAACTGTTTCTCATTCTAGGCTTTCTAAGATTCTCAAATAAGGAAATGTTTTCCAGGTGGACAGCAAACCCAGGGTTTGTCAAGGAAACATATTACAAAGACAAAAGCAAGGGTGGGACTGCTAGCCCGCCCTTCAGTAACCTCAGACAAGTTCAGGGGGGTGCCTGAACTCAACAATAGGGTGTCCAGGGATCGCAGAGTCCCCTGCTGGCAGCCTTACAGGAAGCTCAGCATAGAGAAGAAACCTGGCTCAGGCGGAAACGGGGTGTGGTGAGGGATTCCTGGGTCCAAGCTCCAGTGAGGGCTGAGAACAGGCCCCTGTTTGCATCCTAGTCTGTCATGGGAAGGCGATGACAGTGCATTTCCCTGTCCTGCCTTGGGGAATGGGACCGTCCTCAGCATGTATCCTATGTCCACCCCACCACTGGATGCTGGATAGGTCTGGTGTGCAGATTTTAGGATGGAATAAAGTAGATTCAAAGGAGTATGTTAAAGCATCTGAGGACCTCATCTGCACCTGAACCTGATCCCCAGGACAAGCTCATTGACTTTGTAATGGGACTGGAGGGCCTCAGGCGAGGAATGCGTGTCTGTTGTGAGTGATAGGGTGTGAACTGCAGTGGCCAGAAGGCGCCCTGTGGCAGGCTGCATTTCCAAAGCTAACCATGCACGTGCCACATGCTATTCTTCAGTGTGACAGACACATGTATTTATTCTCTCTGCTTGGAACTGGATGGAAATTGGTAAATTCCTGGAGCGATAGAATGTGCTGGAAACGGTACTGTGAGGGCCAGGGGAGGCTATAGCCCAGTTCCCTCCCTGTCAGTGGGATGGTGTCTGCCTGGCCAGTGGCCACAAGGAGCAGAGCAGCTCAGACCGGAGTTTCCCACGCCCTTGATGGCTAACCAGCCTCCCAGACTCCCTGTGTGTCCTTGGCCTGCACACAGCTTGGCCCCTTCCTCTCCCCACTGCTAGATAAGCCCTCGCCAGTGCTAGCAAGGGGATCTCTTCCAACTGGCCGCCATCGAGTCTTCCCATGTGTTAGTCACAATGGCAGGTCTCCCCCTCGCTCAGACCAGCAAAACCCAGCATGGGGCTCCTGGGGCTGGAGCTCCTACCGCACACACTGGGTGACTCTGAGCAGCTCATAAGGGCGATGTGACTGCTTCCTGGTGCTTGTGCTCCTGGGATGCTCACCCGTGGAACCCAGGCCACATGGAGAGGCAGCCAATGGCTTCAGCCAAGGTCTCACCCAACAGCCAACAAAACTGTAAGACAGGTGACTGACCGAGCCTTCAGCTCCAGCCCTCAGTCTGCAAGACCCAAGGGCTTCCAGGACTTTACAGCCGCAAGGTGAGGCCTCAGACAGCATGGAGCAATGGTTAGCAAACTGCAGCTCGCAAGCCACATGCGGCTCTTTGGCCTCTGGAGTGTGGCTCTTCCACAGAATACCACGGCCTGGGAGAGTCTATTTTGAAGAAGTGGCATTAGAAGAAGTTTAAGTATGAAACTTTTGGCTCTCAAAAGAAATGTCAATCATTGTCCTGTTGATACCTGGCTCTGTTGACTAATGAGTTTGCCGACCACTAGCATGGAGCAAAGAAAGCCGCTCTCTGCGTGCCCAGCCCAGAGAGGCCGCACCACAGAGTGGCCAGCACAAAATCCTTGTTTTATGCCACTAAGTTTGGGGATAATTTGTTGCTCACGTGTAGTAACTAGGACACTAGTCAATTAAGAAGATTGAGAACGCTCAAGCATACAACCATTCCCTAGTAACCACAGGCAGAAAGTAGACTGCTTCTGACAGCAAGTTCACCTGACAGGGAGCCGAGAGGTTGGCACTCAGGCCCTTTCCCGTGCTCATGGAGCTGTTCTCACAGCCGCCTCCACCTCCATTTGGAAATCTAAGTTTCTATCCAGTTACAGCAGGACCTGGGAGAGGGACAGCAGCTCCTCCTCCTGCGCTGCTCTCTCAGGGCAGGGACTGTGCTGAGAAGCGGCCCCTGAGGCTCCTCACACAGCTCCTCGCCAGCTGAACACCCTTGCCCACGTGTAAGAGGCAGATGGCACGGTGGCTATAGTCAGTGGCCTGGCAGGATGGACATGGGAAAGCCACCTTCCTGCTTGCTGTTTTCTTCTGTCACATATTTCATTCCAGCCATCAAAAGGAAGAACAGCATTAACTCGAGGTCATGTAATTTGCAGTTCTTGACCAGGCTCCTAGCAGTCTGCTTGCAGTCAGATGCCGAGAGTGACTGGGGGTGATGTGCAGTGTCTGGAATTTCTTTAAAAGTTGGCTCTGCCAGGCAGGGCCTAGAGAGGCCACTTTAAGCTTCCAGTTTTTGATCAGGCAAGGGATGTGCCTGCTGAAGACCCCACCTGGGAGTAATTGTGAGAAACCAGCATAAAGGGCACCAACATACAATCCACATGTTTACTTTCTGTGGTATGGCAGGCAGGAATAGGGCTCCGGGCTCCACATGTGACTTTTCTCACCTATGGAGGGGGCATGATATCTCGCTAGGAAGTTAAAAGATTAAGTAAGATAGGAACGGACATGAAGAGCCCACCAGTGTTCCTGGCACATAGGAAGCCCTCCACACACTATTGCTGTTATTGTTTTTATAAAGAGGACTCCTCATGGCATGACCTGGCCACTGGAGAAAGCCTGAAGTACTCCACGGAGATAACCTTGCTTGTCATGCTTTCAGGGGATAGGAGTTTTAAAGACACATGATATTTCACCAAAACATTAAATGTTTGCTAATGGGCTGAAAGTAGCTGCCTGTAGTAACATGTAAACATAATACTTAATCTGCACACTTTATAGTCAAACATAGTTATATGCAGTATAAGCCACCACTAAGGTATTTCATTCTTAAAATATATATGACCCAACAATATATTGTATACAATTTGAGCTCAGTAAAATAGAAAAGAATCTTATGACATATTTATGATTTACTATTATTTTATTACTGATACACATGATACATATTTATTTCTAAAGCAAATAGATTTCTTTGGCCGCCTATTTTTTATTAAGTTACAGGCAGTACATTACTCGTGAATGACAGAGTATGTCAGTTATTTATCTTTCCAAAGTATCCAAAAGTGAATGGAGCTTGAATTGAGCAAGGAGGTATCATAAATTAAAAAGTGAATTATCTAAGAAAAGCTGGAAAAGGTTTGAATGCAAAATTAAAGTACATTTTGCCATAAAATGTAACTGCCAAGGTGGCATGAACCCAAATATGAGTTATGATTGGGTTGATTTGTATTTTTTTCTGATGGAGCACTAAAGAACCATTTTGGAATCATTGATCTTGGCCAGCTTAAATCTCCAGCTTTCTGAATAACATGGTGTGAAGGTGATGAAGGTGGTGAGAGACAGTGTAAGCCTATGCGTGTATTTGTCAGTAAAGCCTGTGCTCTGTTGCTTTTCTCAGTTGCATTGTTTTATCGGGTCAATATTTCATAAGAAGCTCTGACTGTCTAATGGAACAGCTATTGCCATTGTTGATGTTCTTTGAAAGTAGAAATTCATGTTTTATGGACCAGAAAGAGACAGAACCCATATCTTTGACCTTACTGAGCATAAGTAAGGTGATGCAAATGAAAGTTGCCTTGTATTTCACAATTCACAATTAGCTTCCAATAGCCTCGGGGATAAATGTTAGAATAGGTAACCTATCCTTTCTTGGTTTGTAAGAATGATTTATGGATCTCAAATAAAACTCTTCAGAAGGCAATTTAGGAAATAGAAATAGCACAAGCCAAGAAAACAGACTATGGGTTTTTTTTCTAATTATAAAAGTGATTGATGTATGTTCTCTGAATAACAGAGATAAAAACACATAAGCCTGAAGGAAAGCAATGGTGTCCAATCCAAACACCTAGACATACCCCTGTAATATTGGTGTATATCCTTCCAGTCTTTTTTCTGTGCATACATATATCTTTTCCAAAAATATGTCCTGCATACTGAGTAATAACCTGATTATTTTACCAGATACATTTTTGTACTTTTTTAATGCTATATCACTTTGTCAAGAAAATAATAAGCTAAAGCAGGTAATTTTTACAATATAATTTTCTCCATCTAATGCCTTGCTTCTTGAGTTTATTCACTCATGCGTGTGGCTTTACAGATAGGTAATTTGCTTGTAAAAAATACCCTGTGTTCTCTAAGTGGTTTAAAAGCACTGATTTGTGGATTGTCATATATTTGGCAAGTTATATAACTTTAAATATGTTTTTAATATAATGTAAACTTTTATTCCTGCAATACAGCTACATAAAAGTGAGAATGCTTTACTCAAATGTGCATTTGTAGGACATGGCCGGAAGCTAAACTGCGGCCATGCCCATAGTCATCTCTGTACGTCCCGCTCCCAAATCCTGGCATTGTCCCCTTTCCTGTGGAACAGACTGACCATGAACCTAAAGGGCACTGCGGATGCGGCTTCCTAGTCTAGGCCATGAGAAGCACCGTGGCTTCCGCCTCCCTCCCTCGGGGGAGCCGGCTGCCACGCGTGCGGACATGATCTCCAGAGGTTCTGTGTGTCCTGGCACCGAGGCCACCTGCCAGCACTCGGCCCAGTAAACCCTCTGGGCACTGAGTCCTCTGGGCCCAGGCAAGCCTTCAAATGAGGCAGCCTGGCTCCCAGCAGCCTGCTGCAGTCGGGCCAGGAAGAATGCTGCCTGCTCCTGCGTTCTTGCTGCGCAGACATCGCAGAGTGCGTGTTATTTCTCTGAGGCGTGGGGAGTGTCTGCTGTGCAGAAATATGCAACTAGTGCAACTGGAAGTGAAGGTGTCCCTTAAGCAGACCCTCTTCAGTGCATTCTCAATGAACCCAGAGCTCAGATAACGCTGGCATGTATACTTAGAGCACACTTTTAAAGGGCAGAATTTGAGGCAAATGATATGAACAAGTGAAGAGAGAACACAAAGAAGAACAATATCTTTGCAAAAATCACTTAAAGGTATTTTCTATTGTTAGTTTTCGTTCTGATCTAAGTTTTTCTCCCCAGTTTTTGCAGTTATGATAAACAGAATACTTGTTTAGGGAAAATAAGCACTAATAACATTTCAGTGATAAAGATATATATATAAGCTCTGTGAAATAAGTCTATAGACACCATGTCTGCAGATTATAGTGTATTGTGAAAATAAAATGTATTTCAATAAACACTGCCTTTATAATTACTCAAAGCTTGTGTACAGATTTTTTTTTTTTTTTGGAAATCATATATATGCATATGTATATGATGGAACCTTGTTGCTTTTGGAAATTTGTCAGAAATTTAGCCATCATGCATCATCACGGTAATTAGGGAAACATGCTATAGACACGTGCCTCCTCTTTGAGTTGGATTTTATCTGTAGTGGTGACAATGTGGCATATATTCTCCCATAGCCCACTGGTCATGTGAATTCGGTAGACAGATGACAGAGCACGTTTTTATTTTTTACAAACACGAAACCCTGGCCTGTCTAGTATTCTGCAATAGGCTGTTTTAATTTCGACACTGTCTATATCGGACATACAGGTTTAATCCACTCTTTTCAATAGCGCTCAAAAGTCTAAAGCAGGTGTTTGTAACTATGGCCTGTGGGCTGGATTTGTCCTGCCACCTGTTTTTGTGAGGTCTGTGAACTAAGAAAGGTTTTTATATTTTTAAATAGTTGGAAAAGATCGAAAGAGAATATGTCCTAATGTGTGTGAAAATTATATGAAATGTAAATTTCAGCGTTCATAAGTGAAGTCTTACTGGGACACAGTTAGGCCCATTTTGTTTACATATTATCTCCACTCAGCTGAGTAGCTGTAAAAATCAGTGGCCAGCAAAACCCAAAGTATTTGCTGCCGGCCCTTTACAAAAAGAGTGTGCAATTCTCGATCTACAGCACTATTTACCAGAGAAACACAATGCAAGCCACAAATGTAACTGTAACTTTTCAAAAAAAAAAAAGAAAAGAAAAAACAATTTTAATAATGTTTTAGTTAAGTCAATACATGTAAGGTATTTCAGCATTTATTTTTCTTATTTCTATCTCCCCACCCTCCCCTATGGCAGCCGTCTGCTTGCTCTCTATATCTATGTCTGTCTCTTTTTTGTTTTCATTTTGTTTCCTTTCTATTCTATACCACTGATCTATATGTCTGTGTTTATGCAAGTACCAGTTTGTTTTTATTATTATAGCTTTGTAGTATAGTTTGATATCAGGTAACATGATATCTCCCACTTTATTCTTTCTTAATATGTCTTCGTCTATTTGAGTCTTTTGTGGTTTCACATAAATTTTAAGATTAGTTTTTCTGCTTCTGATAAGACTAGAGATTGCATTGTCTTGTTACTGATCATTTCATAATTTAATTAACATAAACTATTGAGACACTTACATGCTCATTTTTCATACCAAGTCTTTGATATTCAGTGTATATTTTTCACTCACAGCACATCTAGAGTTGGACTAGTTACATTTTAAGTGCTCAGTACCCACATGTGGCTGGTGATTACTGTATTGTACAGTATAGTTTATAGTTATTAGGTATGCCCTAATTTATAACATTATATAGTTAGTGATAGATATTCAGGTTGATGGTAGTTGATTTTGTTATTGTAAAGATTGCTGTCCTCATACATATTTATTTCTATAGATAGAAAGTCCCAAAAGTATAGTCACTGACTCAAAGACAAGTGATCATTAATTTTAATAGAGATAAGAATCTGCTCTTGGACTTAAGTTCAAATGTAAAAAAAATGTTTGTTGTAGATCATCGCAAAGCTCCTTTTGTTTTGCGTTGTTTCCTTTCTGTATTCTCTCTATAAGGAAAATAAAGTTTTTTAAATATATATTTTCGGGTTTGACAACCAATTATAGTAGTAAAGATAGTACAGTATATATTTTATCAATAGAATGCCTTGCGGTCTGTAGTTTCAAATGCACTATTTCTCATGATGCTTTGGCAGCTCCAGGTGGGTTGGTTTTAATTCCCACTTTGGCAGCTGAGAGTGACACTCATAGACGTGATCTCCCTGAAGATGCCACTCAGCTCAAATGTCCCGGGCAGAGCTCAGTGTTCTTCCTCACGCCACGCTGCTCGCCTATTTTGTTTGTCAATTTATTCAACATGTCCACAGTGTGTGGACTGAGCGCCACGGGCTGTGTGAATCCTGAGTTTCCGGAGTGAGCAGCACCGTGGTTCCTGCCGCAGCGCAGCGAGGCTGTGAGGGGGGACACGGTGGAGTGCCCGCACAGAAGACACATCATTCATTGCTTGAAGCATGCTTGAGTCCCTGTCTCACCGAGAAGAAGCCCTTGATCTCATTAGAGGCGCTGTGATCATCGATGAGGAAAGACAAGGACTCGGCATCATCTTGCAGTGCCACTGAACGAGCCACTTGAAGCCTCGAGCACTGTGAGTCGCTGAGGCATTAGTGACTCTCAGAGCCGCGCAACCGGATCCCTGTGTGGTGCTTCAGCTTTTTGGACTGGCGGCTTGACCATTTGCAGTGCCAACTCCAAGCCCAATCAGTTATGATGATGGGCCAAGTGCAAGTATAGTTCTTGTACTATATTAGGAAGTAACGTAATTCCTCCAAGTGACCCACACTAGGCTTGGAATTCAAACATACAGCATCACTCTTTCAACTGGCATAGGAGAACCCAAGGCTTACATTTTAGAGAAAGAAATTACACCTGAGACAGCAATACATTCTGAATGAGTAGAATCAGCAAGTGAGTGTATGTGTGAGTGTGTGTGTGTGTGAGTGTGTGTGTGTCTGTGTGTGAGTGTGTGTCTCTGTGTGTGAGTGGGTCTGTGTGTGTGTCTCTGTATGTGAGTGTGTGTGTGTGTGTGTGTGTGTGTGTGGGTGTGAGTGAGTGATTGGGATGGAGGTGGAATTATTTCAATTATAGTATGTCCCACAGAAATGTCTTATTTCATGTACCTACTAATGCTTTCAGTTGGCCCCTAATCCACTTTCTACTCTTTTCTGCTCTGTTCTGGCCTCAGAAAACGGACTTTATGGATCAATGCCCCTCTGTCGCGTTTGGCCGATGGCAGGGAGGAGGGAATGCGTGGAGAGTGAGGGAAGGCTGGCTGGGGGAAAGGGATCTTCAATGACAGCTACTTTTGGACGCCTTTGGAAAGCACGTCTGTCCCTGACCCTCAGGCCAGAGTGGCTCCCTGCTGCTGTGAGCACTGGAGGCCTCGCCTTGCTGGTTTCCTGGGTCTCGCCCACATCTTCGTAAATAATTCCTTTTCAGGTCCTCTCAGTGCTCCTTTGATGTAGCAACTCTTTTTTTGCCATCTTGCCAGGATGCCTTATCTGCCGTTTTTATTCTTCTTCTTCTCCGTAGACCTTTATAAGCACCTAAGAAGTAGGTCATCATTGTACCCATTTGCTAAGCATTTTTGAAGATGACTTTGGATTTCTATCCAAGTGCACTTAGATCTTATTCAGTTCCTGGAGTAATTGTGTGCTAAGTGTGTATTTTAAAAACAGCTTTCCTGGGAAGAAGAAATCATCAGAAGGTATTTAGAAAGGGCAATGACCTTTTGTAAAGGCATCCCATTAAAATGTTTCACAATTGTACCTTGACCATGATTTTTTCTCATTAAACAATATGCATTATTTATTAACACAGCCATTCACAGGGACAGGAAGCAAATTGGCAAATTGGTCTTTACATTAAACTTTTAATATTAAACTGTAATGAAAACACACACTGATAAATATAAAATAATTTTCCCTCCCCTCTCCCCCCACAGCTGAGAAAACTGCAGTAGGCCCCAGCACAGCCCTGTACAGCGTCTGTTTCTTTTTGAATGCTTTTGTGGCAGAAATTAATAAATAATATCCTTTCTAATCTCACTGCCTTTGGATTTCCATTTTTATCAGTTAGAATTTAACTCTTCGCTTGTTTGTGATGAGTTCACATTTTCCTCTTGGGAATCCTGCTCTTTACCAGTGTTCTCCAGGTTATGCTCAGGAAAGAATGCCTGATCTGGTTATGTCATTTTCCGCTTAAAAGTTCCCAGCTCCTCCCCCTGCCCGCCCCGCACCTCCCCCTGGCCTGTGAGCATGTTTCCGCTCCCTCGCTCGCTCGCGCCCTCCTCCAGTGCCCCCTGCAGGCGGCGAGGAGCCATGCAGGTGGGTGAACCGCAGCCTTTGCCTCAGGAGGCACAGGTGCACGTGGAACAGCGTATTTCAGAGATCCGTCAGTTTTGGACTCTGAACTGTCAGACCGATCTTTTAAAAAGATATCTATTGATTTTTGGGGGGATAGAGGTAAGGAGAGTGAGGAAGAGAGAAAACCATCGATGGGTGTGTCACGTATCTGTGCCTTCACTGGGTGCTTCTTGCATGTGCCCTGGCCAGGGAAGGAGCCCGCAACCTTGGCGGCCGGCCACGCTCTCCCCGCGGAGCTCCCTGGCCAGGCTGCCAGCCCATCTCCATTTCCGAAAACGCCCCTCAGCGGGAGGTCAAGCAGCATGAAAAGAATTTCTCTCGGTTTATTTCAAAAATCCTTTTATACCTAGTAGGTGTGCCATAGTTAACTTAAAAGTATGATGATGTTGTAAGATTGTTTATCTGTTTACAGGTCAGTAGTCTCTGGGAAGGCCCGGACCGGCAGCCCCAGCCACGCCTGGGCCTGTGAGAAATGCTGATCCCAGGGCCCCAGCCGAGACCCATCAAATCGGAAGTTCTGGGGAAGATGGCCAGTAACTTGCATTTAACAGGCCTTCCAAGCAGCTGTGTCACAGGGTCAGGCTGGTTGAGGCTGGTAAGGCGTGGCAGGACGGCACGGTGGGCTTGGTTCTGGTTTGTTCAGAGCCAGGACGTGGACACCCCAGGGGTGACAGTCACACCACTGGGAATCCCCATGGCGCTGTGTAACCAGCCACCTGGCCCCATGGCGCTGTGTAACCAATCCCCCTGCCCACTGCGAGCCGAGTGCAAGCACGAGGCATCCGGGAATTCAATGTCATCACCAGCCTGCGCGTTTCCTGCTTACCAGCTATTTCGGTTTTCAGCTCCAGATTACAATGCCCAGACAGGCCGGGGGAGCCACAGCCCACTCCTCAGCTTCTGACGTGGCTCGCTCGCTGTGAGCCCATGGAAAGAAGACATGCTTTTTATTTATTTATTTTTAAATTGGCTTCTGCTCTAACATCCTTTCAAGACCTAATCGTTACAGTCCTGACAATGTTTTTTTAAGTTTCCAGTTGGTAGTTATTTTCTCATGGTGCTTGCCAGACGGAGTCTGGCTTCGCTGCCTGTTTTAATACTCCGTTGGTTGCCAAAACACGCCTGCAGAGGTTTCTCGAAACAGAAGTGCGTCTGCCAAGCACAGCTTTTCGTCTGAGACTCCAGTGACCCGCTCCCCCGTCACTTACGGCCCTGTTATAATTAAGGGTTGGTGAACCCATTTCAGTTTGAGTTAGTTGAATGTCTAATGTTTATTCAAACATCCTGGTTTCAATAAAAACTCTAAATGTGAGCTGCCAGCACTTTTTCCATTAACTTTGAAATCCCCGTGTTTCAGGGGAAATATATTTAGAATATTTCTGAATCATTTACACTTAACTCATCAGAATATTATTTTGCTAGAATGAGTTCCTGTCCAACTATCCTGTACCTCTTGAAACCTTTAGAAGTAGGATGTTAGTTAAACTCTGCAGAATATAAACCAAGCTGAGGCGTAGGGGTGCAGGTCCATATCTGGCTAAGCTTCTGAGCCTGGCCCAATGTCTTATGTTTAAAAGTGTATCAGAGCAGCAGGATCCTTTTTACTGTTCCAGAAAACCAGCGTCTTTGCCCCGTGCCCTGGCTGTCCAGGGGAGTGCGGCTGGAGGCCGTGCTAAGCACGCTGCAGAGGAAGGATGCTCAGAGCCCAGGGCGGCCTCCTTCCTCAGAGGCCTGGAGAAGGGGTCTGTGCCCACTGAGCTCTGGGCGGGAGGAGGGGGCGAGGAGGAGCCAGGCGCCAGGCTCTGCCCCTGAAGCCTGCGCACAGCGAGTCTCTGGAACCTGCCCGTGTGGAATGGGCCACTTCTTAATCTGCTGGGACTTGAAATGGAACCTGTGTTTCTGGGCTGACAGAAATGTGTACATACGTGCTCCTGACATGGGTAACATGTCTGCACGTTAGGAAAACATGCAGTCAGGAAAACAAACCCACTTCCACTGTTTCAACGGATACTTTCATAAAGGCAACTGAGAGGCAACATAAGCAGGTATTGAGAGGACTCAAGGTCTAAATGGGGAAACTGAGGCAACACAGAAGTTACTACAGGAAGCAGCTACCATGTCTGAGGCGGGAGGAGCAGAGGTTCTCAAACCCAGAAGCAGGGAGGCCGGGCCAGGGGGAGGGGGAGGCCGGGCCCAGGGGCCATACGGAGGTGCTGACCTCCTTCCTTGCTCTCCATCTCTAAGATCTGCACTATTCTCAGCCACCACACCGGTCAGCAGCCTTTGCTCGGCCCATCTTGATGGCGTCTGTGGAAAAGAAATATTAAAGTGCGTGGTAAATAATAAAACACCAAATAAATTTAGGATTTTTAAATCATTTTTAAGCTTTACTTCATATTCTAATGTTAAAAGAAGAGAACTTGAAGACAACATTGCATGTACTCCCATCATCCAGCACGCTCTCCCTGTCCCTCACTTCGTGTCTCTCACTCGAAGGCCAAGAGCTTTGCCGTGGAGGATGTCAGCGAACTATTTCTCAGTTTCTCTACGACAGACAGACATGTTTGCTTTAAAGGAATATATACTCAGGGGAAAGAAACACATTTCAATAAACTCCTCTTATTAACAGGAGTGGGAAGGACATTCCCCAGCTGCGATCGGAGCAGTGAAAGTGAAGCATGGCTGTGTTTATGAAACTGTAAACAGAAATCGATGCCTTGCTTCTTGAGTCTTTTTCCTAATTGTGCTGCTTTCCCTCAGGTGAAAGGGAAAATGTTTATAAAATAAGATACAGTTATGGCACCTGACACAGAAATATGTTTATCCTTCGCGTTTTATAATATTTACACCTTGTCGGTGAACACTCAGTTCCCAATGCCGCGGAGAGGAACCGCCATCAGACCTGCAGGGAGACTTCCTTCGCCTCTCAGGCGGCCCCGAGCGCCAGCCGCAGGGCGGGGAGGCTGTGTTCTCCGCATAACCAACTGCCACTCTGATGGCCTTTCATTTCAGTGAAGCAACATTACAAATTCAGTGAAGTATCTGCTGCCGATGGATCGTTGTTTCTAACGCTCTTCCAATCTGAAGTGACAGTGGGTGCCTTCCCCCATTATTTCCTAAAGACGCTTGATTTTCATGACTTTCCCTTTGCATGTCTCATGAAAACAGAGTCTTGGTGCGTTGGCTTCTGAAGACCCCCAAGGTGTTTTATTCTCTAAGCCTCTCTACCCCCATCACTAAAAATGGTGGCAATAGACTATTTCCCCCGTGGGATAGCGTTGGAATAGGCTGCCTTTATGTGTATTATTTTCTTAGCCAGTGAGCTTTGGAAGACAAAAAGCTGTAGGTCTGCTACTCAGTGACTTACTTCAGCACAGCGATACCCTCAGGGAGCCGCAGTGACGGTGGAGTAGAAGGTATTTAGACTTTTCCAGCAAAACGAATGGGAATGTGAGAGCTGCGGTGGCCTGGGGGCGTTCCAGGGAGCCCCGCGATCAATTGGAAGAGGGAAATGTGAATCTGAAATAGCTATTTGGTCTTCCCACTCCCGCACAGAACATGTTACAATTCTATCTGGTCGGCAGCATTCACAGTCACAATTGAATTTCAGCGGAAGTGTCTCACATGGTGCGCAAATGTATGCGGCGCAGTCATCCCGTGGGCACTGGATGAATCTGAAGGACTTGCAGAGACGACACGTTGTCCCAGAAATATACGTGTGTGTGTGTGTGTGTGTGTGTGTGTGTGTGTTTATATATCTATCTCTATCTCCATCTCTATCTCTATCTCTATCTCTATTTCTATCTCTATCCTATCTCTATCTCTCTATCTCTATCTATCCAAATACACACACATATATGTATATATGTATATATGTATATATGTATATATGTATATATGTATATATGTATATATGTATATATGAATATATGTATATATGTATATATGTGTATATGTATTTATTTCTTCTCAAGGAAATGATCCCTAAGTAAGGATCATTATTCTGTCAATATAATTGCCCTTGGGATGTCAATGAAGTATTTTTTTAATCCTCATCCCCCTCTCCCCCAATTTTTGTTTTTAAATTACTTTACAAAGTCAAGAGTCATCTCTAATATGATTGCACTGACAGTGTATAAGGTTTGAAAAAGCTGCCACAGTATCAATCAAATGTCAACTCTGCAGATACTTCTCAGTGTCAGTGACAATTTACCCATCATCACTCAGGAGTCTCTGTTTGGGGAAAACCAGCAAACTGCAGGCCATTCCCTCCAGCGCCAGTTCCCTGCAAAGGAGACCACTGAGGAATGCTGTAGCTGGCTCAGTTTCCCATTGTGACCTATTGAAAGTGAGGTCATAAATGTTTTATAAAGTTATTAAAATTGGCCTTCATTTGGGGTGCATAAAAGAGAAGAAAGAATATAAGTTGGTTTCTAATATTGTAGATTGAAGAGAGTCTTATAATCAAGAAAAATAGTGTATATTCTACATTGCTGTGACTTTAAAAACGCTTCTATCATTTTTTATTGTGGTTAGATATCATAATATGAAATTCACCACTTAACGCTTCTAAGGCCGCAGTTCAGGGTAATTAGTACACTCATGCTGTTGCACAGCCATCACCACCGTCCACCTCCGGAACATTTTCATCACCCTAAACTGAACTCTGTCTCCGCACACAACACCTCCTCATGCCTCCCTTCCCTCACCCCTGCAACCACATTCTACTTCCTGTCTATGAGTTTGACTGCTCTAGGCCCTCATGTGAATCCTACAGAACTTGTCCTTTTGTGTCTGACTTGCTTACTTAGCGTACTTTCTTGACCTTTCATCTATTTTTATCAAGCTGCTCTTTCTCAGTGAAGCTTTTGTGATTCCAGAACTCCTTGGAACTAAGGTTTTTTTAAAAAACACAGTTTTAGGGCTCTTTAGAAAACATTCAATTAAATCTAAATAAAAAAACAATTATTGTTATAGACAAAGCACTGTCCTACATTTTTAAGTAAGACAATAAAAGCTACACTATTTGGGCTTTCTATGTGCTAAGCATAATTCTATGTGCTTGGCATGTATTTGTTTATTTAATGCTTACAATATTCATACAAAGGTGTGTGTTGTGTTCCTCCTTTTCTAGAGAGTAAACTGAGCACAGGAAGAGCCAGTAGTTTGTCTATGCTTATACATAAGTAGGTGGTATAACCGAGTTTCAAGCTCAGGCACTCTGGTTCCAGAGGCGTTGCTTTCAATCATGTAATACGGTGATTTTGCTCATGTACAACTCCCACCAATAGAGAGCCAAGTTGAGGACTCCTGGAAATAATAGACAATGAGCTTTGCTACCTGACTAAATGACTTTGAGCTTCAGTTTCCTTAAGGAAGTATGACCTTGATTGAGTTAATAGTGGAGGAAGTATTGGAAGTTCAGGGAAGTTGTATGAGCAGAGCTTGTTTTAAGAAAGTTAGCCTGGTCAAGGTCCAGGTTGCCGGTGATCTTGTGGAATCTGATGGTGGGTTGTGTTGCTCTTGTTGACTTTGGCTTCCCCTTAGACCTTATGGAGAGGGGTGCCCCACAGGTGAAAGCTCACATCAGAAGAAGGGAGAGAATGATGATTGGAGAGACTACCGTTATACCCAAAGAAAGGGCAGGCGAAGGAAGTGAGCCAGAATGGTGTTTTACCACAGCAGAGGGGCTAAGAGGAAGTATGAAAGGCATGGGCCAATCAGAGCAAGTGATAAAATTTGTTGTTTACTTTTGAAATTTTTATTTATTTTCATTGTCACTGTTCAAATAAGTTTTGGTGAGTATCTTGCTTACATTAACTTTATTTTCTCTCAAAATGCTATACTATGTCTCCGTCTCTATAAGCTCAGACACGTAGAGTATTTGGGCCTCATTTCCTTATTTGGGAAGCCTAAAGATTCAAGGGTCTCGGAGGGCCTTTGTGCACCAATGTTATGACTCCGGGGTTTGGGGTTCGTTCCTCTGGATTGTGGCAATCCCTTATGTCAGCGTCGAGGGCCTGGGGGCCTCGGGCCAGGAGAGGCCTGGGAAGGATGCTTTTCCAGGAGACAATGCTGTCACATTGGAATTAGACAATAATAGAGGATGGCATTCTCATTCCTCTTCTCGTTGAGATAGGCACTGGTGACCCAGCTCTGCTTTTGTCACTTGATTTAGGTCATTCCGATGTGAGGCCTCTCAAATAATACTGTCTGGGTTCAAAATTTATGTTGAAGAAGCATTAATGGAAGCTCTTAATAAGATGAAGAACTTAACAGAATGTGGTTATCTGGGATGATATATTTTATACACTCAAGACGTGTTTAATTAGCTTTGCAAGAGTCAAATAGGCTTGGGCATAATGAAGCTTTATTTTTACCCCTTCCTCCCATATTCTACTCTAATAACAAGACATTCAAAAAATCTTATTTCAATTTTGGCATATTTGTAAATCAGTCTCCTTATCTCTCTCTTCTGTCTCTATCCTGCAAATTAATCTGTTTTGTTTTGTTTTTCAAAATTCAGTTCTTGCTAAGGATGGAGGGCAGCGAAGAGGTCTTTTGGAAGTACATAATGAAACAAATAATGGCGCTGAGAGGTGTTAGAGCTCCTCAGATATTGAACATGCATCCTTTGGAAAGAAAATGGCTAAATATTTAATAAGCATTTACAGCTGAGCAGCACTTAGGGCTGGATGACCTTTGATACTCACTCCCATTCTGCAGATGAGGACACAGTGATTTGCTCCACGCTTTAAGTATTAGAGCCAAGACTCAATCTAAGCCTTCCGCGGACAAGCCCTGCCTCCTTCCAAACAGAAAGACCAAAGTTCAAGTTATGATGGCCATTCCTCTACTTAATGATTAAAAAAAGAAAGAAAGATGAAATCTACTAACCCAGCGGCACCTTTGAACTTCAAGGGACAAGATGGGATTTGTATCTGGTGGGTCCACTCTTTCAGGCCCAGGGAGAAATGAGATGAGCATCATAATACATTTGCATTCTTTCCCAAGTCACTGAAGCATTTTCACACTTGGAGTCTCAGTTATTTTCTCAACATGCCTGTGAGGTGGTGGTGGTGGGGATTTTGCTCTCTATTTTTAAGACACTCTCTCATCCAAGGTCACACACAGTGTTGACACAAAGCAGAAAAATGCTGCTGCCGACCTCCGACCAGGGCAACCAATGGAGCATATCAAAATTTTCAGTAACTGATACTTTGATGAGTCAAAACTAATGCATAAAGTAGAAAAGTGAAGATCCCTATGAAACGTGACAGAATTGGGATGATGTAGGTCATTATCTGTTGTATTTTAAAAGAGAGAAAGGGGGCACGTTAGAACTTGTCTGAAGAATAAAAATCTTAGCAAGAGCAGTTACTCCCTTTGATAAAGACAGGCCTTTTGGTTGACATTTTGATGTCTGAACTTCTGGGAAATGTCTGATCTTTTATTTGAAAAACCTATAAGGGGACATTTCTTACAATGTATGTTTCTCTGTAAGAGGCCAAGCTGTTAGGTTACTGAGGGAGAATATTGTGGCTGCAGCAATGCATTGCTTCATCCACACAAGTGCTTCCCAATGTCTGCAGTTCACTGAGAGGGTGGAGAGTAAGGGGTTCCAATTTCTTTCCAAGTTAGGCATTTGACACACCTGGGCTTCTTTTCTTGCTGACGGAGTTCATTTCATGGGTGCTTGAGAAAAGGTAAGAAGAAATAGGTTTAGTCTCTTTGTCTAAAGGCCAGAGAATAACTTGGGTAAATTTTAACAATGTATTTTGTAGGATTTTTATATTTTTCTAAACATTTTTATTTATTTAATCCACAATCATTGAACACTTCTTGACCCAAATGTATTTCTGTAAAGATGTAATCTAGATACAGAGAGAGTAAAGAAGGTCAAACCACATACCTGGCTGCCTGAAAGGGTGGGGAAGAAAGGTTTTGAAGTTACATCTGAACCCTGAAAGCGAGTCCCATGATTGGATACCTCCTACAGCTTGAGGCTGGGGGTAAACTCAAGAAAAGATAGATGACAACAATATGAGGCCTGTGTATATAGTAATTTATAGGAGAGTTTTAAGGGAAGCACGCCTATGAAAGGGAATGCTCTGAGGGGATTAGTGGAGCTTGAGGAATAAGTGGTTTTGGTAGGCAGGAGGGGGAGAGGCAGTTAAGGAAGATAATGTAACACAATATGCCAAACTGAGAATGTCCAGGGGCAGTCAACTCAACCAAAAGAGCTGCAGCCAAACTCATTTTGGAAAAGCTCGGAAGTAATTTGGAAATATAGTTAACAATTCTACCCATCAGTGAGCACTCACTCTATGCCTAACTTTGCTCGGCTAGCTGCCTCCTTAATTCTCAAGATGATCTTGCAAGGAGACACCCTCAATCCTACTTCACAGATGACGGTTGTAAATTTTGGAGAGATAGTCGTATTTGAAGTTGGATATATTTGACCCCAGCCTCTACTAATTTATAGTTTTTGTGTCTTAGGCAGGATGAAACTAGACATTGTAAGTTTTAAAAAACTATATTTGGCTAATTCACTCTTTTCAAGTGTACAATTCAAAAATTTTTTAGTAAATTTAGCAAGTAATGCAACTATCACTTTAAACCAATTTTACAACATTTTGTCATCCCAATGTGATCTTTCATGTGGCATTTATTGTTAATCCCTCTGGCTCCCTTCTCCACACACCCTACTCCCACCCTCAGGAACCACTGATCTACTTTCCTTTTTTTATAGCTTTACTAGAGGCCCAGGGCACAAATTCACGATGGGTGGGTCCCTCAGGATAGCCTGCTGGGATCGGGCCCCAGCTTGTGCCCCCAGCCTCACAGCCCCATCTGGCACCTGCCTTGGCCTGGTGCCACCCCCTGACCAGCTCCACTATCCTGCCTGTGGGGTGATCAGTCACGGCCAGGGCCTCTGCTCAGCTCCCTCAGTGCCTGGGAGCTGGGCAGTGGCCCATCCTTCCTTCCCCCCCCCCCTCCCCCCCGCCTCAGCTGTTTGTGGGGCAATGGGCCAAGCGATCAGCCCCTGCTGGCAGCGCCTTGGCCTGGTGCCACCCACCTGCTCCACCATCCTGCTGTGGTCCTGTTCTCATCAGGACCCATTGGTGCTGGCAACATCTCCACTGCCACCCACTGCTAGCACTGCATCATCGACACCCTCCATGGTCCATGCTGCCCTTTGGTGGTCAGTGCAAGTCATAGCAAGTGGTTGAACTCCCAGTTGAATGACAGCCCAAGGGGATAATTTGCATATTAGGCTTTTATTATATAGGATCTTTGCTGGACATTTCATATAAATGGAATCATACAATACAATTATATGGTCTTTTGTATTACCCTTCTTTCACTGAGCATAATGTGTTTGAGGTTCATCAATGTTGTGACATGTGTCTATAGGTCTTTCCTTGTTATTGGTGAATAGTATTCCACTGTAAGAATAAACAACATTTTGCTTATTCATTCACAAGTTGATGGACATTTAGGTTGTTTACAAATATTGACTGTTATAAATGTTGCTGCTAAGAACATTCATTGTCAAGCCTTTGTGTAGACATACATTTTTATGTTTCTTGGGTATTTATCTAGGAGTGGAATTGCTGGGTCATAGGTAGCTTCTTGTTACTTTTGAGGAACTTCTAAACTGTTTTCCAAAGTGACTATACCATTTTACTTTTATACCACCCATGTATAAAAGTTTTAATTTCTTCACATTTTTGCTAGTATTTATTGTCTGTCTTTTTATTATAGCCATTCTAGTGAGAGTAAAATCATATCTTATTGTAGTTTCTATTTGTATGTTCTAATTAGCCATCTGTGTATCTTTGGTGAAATATTTATTTAAATATTTTGCCATGTTTAAATTGAATCGTTTGTCTTATTATTGATGTAAGAATTCTTTCTATGCTCTGGCTATAAGTTCTCTGTCAAATAAATGTCTTACAAATATTTTATCCCAGTCTGTTGGTTGTTTTTTCCTCTTTTCAATGATATCCCTCAAAGTACAAATAGTTTGAATTTTGATGAAGTCCAATTTATTAATTATTATCTTTTATGAATCATGCTTTTGGTGTCATAGCTAAGAAACTTTTGTCTATTCTAAGGTGCTGAAGTTTTCCTGTTTTTTTTCTAAATGTTATATTGTTTTACCTGTTACATTTGATACATTTGAGTTAATTTCTATGTATAGTATAAAGTTAAAGTACTATGTTTCCCTTCCTTCCTTCCTTCCTTCCTTCCTTCCTTCCTTCCTTCCTTCCTTCCTTCCTTCTTTTCTTCCTTCTTTTCTTACTTTCTTCCTTTTGCATATGGATAGTTTATTGTACCAGTATCATTTCTTCAGTGAATTCCTTGGTGTGTTTATTGATACCAACTAACCATAAACATAAGAATTCATATCTGGACTCAATTCTGTTCCTTTAATGTATATTTTTATCATTAATGCCAATACCATGTTTTAATAACTAGTTTTATAGTATATTTAAAAATCGGGAAGTGAAATTCTTTTATGCTCTTTTTCAAGATTGCTTTGGCTATTCTAGATATTTCCCATTTCCATGCAGTTTGGGGGATCAGGTTATTGATTTCTGTAAAAAACAAAAACACAGAAAAGGCTCTTGGAAATATGAGATTGCATTGAATTCTTGGATCAATTTAGGGATTATTGTCATCTTAAGAATATTGAGTATTCTAGCCCATGAACTTGGACTGCTTCTTCATTTATTTGGGTCTTCTAGAATTTCTCTCAGCATTGTTTTGTAATTTTGAATGTACCACTCTAGAACTTTCTTGTGTGTGTATTTTATTTTTCTTTATGCTATTGTGAAAGGTATTCTTAACTTTGTATTTGGATTGTTCATTGCTTACATATAGAAATACAACTGATTTTTGTATGTTAATTTTATGTAGTCATTTTATCACCTTATTCGATGTATTTGTCCTAAGTGTGTATGTATACTCCTTAAGATTTTCTACACATACGGCATGTCATCCGAAAATACAGGCAGTTTCACTTCTACCCAATAAGGGTGACTTTTATTTCTTTTTCTTGATGGAGTGCACTGGCTAGAGCTTCCAGTACAACAACTACAGTAAGTGGTAAGAAGGCATTTGTACCCTTCTCTCAGCCTTAGGAGACTTCTTTCCACCTTTCACCATCAAGTATTATGTTCACTTTAGGTTTCTTATAGATGCCCTCTGTGATGTTAAGGAAGTTTCCTTCTATTTCAAACTTGTAAAAATCAGCTGTGGCAGTTTAAGGAGTGGCGATTTTCTTTTAGAATTTTTAACACTGAATACTGGCATTGAACAAAGATTTAGTAAATGCTATATCATTGAGGTTCAATAAATTTGTACAATAAGTGTCTTAACAAACCTCTTCCTTCCTCTTTAGGAAAAGAGACTATTGGAGATGAGTAGGGTTAGAAATTATTACATTTTATCGATATTATTTGTTTTACTTGAATTCTGGACTAACCTTATCTCTATATGAGAACAGAAATTATATTCCAACAGAAATATAAGGAAAGCCTCAAATGTGAACTATATATGTAATCAAAATTTTTCTAATAGTTAAGAAGATAAAACAATTAAATAATATATTTTATTTAACCCAACATATTAAAAATATTATTTTCACATCATCAATATAAAATTTCTGTTTTAAAAAAAATTAGTCTGAAATCCTGTATGTATTTTACACTTACATCATATCTCAATTTGGAATAGTCATGTTTTAGTACTCAATAGTACTCAATGGTTACATGTAGTTAGTAACTACTACTTTGGACAGTGCATTTCTATATACTCGCATATTAAACTGTAGCTAGCTAACAAATATTAAATAAATGAATGAATGGAAATATAAATTGATTTTTATATATTATATAGTAATTGGTACAAAAATATAGTGATTTTGCACTTATGTAGCACTTGAGCAGAATTCTAGCATCCTCTAAAAGATGATCTTCCTATGAAATAATGTTACAAATGAAGAGTACCTTAATGCTGCATTTTTCTAAATATAATCAGGCCTATATTTTTACAGCTTTTTTATGTGAACAATACCATGTTTTTTAAATGTATTGTTCACATCAAATCTAGTAAGATGCCTATGAAAACACAGTGACTGGGAGTTGAGAAACACATGGCCAGAATACCCCTTTCAACTTTCTTTTAGGAAACTCTGCATTTCCTCCCACTGGAGATCTATTTCTCTTGGATATTTGGTCAACAGAATGCGTCAGCTTTCTTGCCAGCATAAAGGGTGTTAGGGGAACAAATGGGCCTCTCAGCACCAGATGAACATCAGCATGAGCTGCATTATGGCACTCCCGCTGTTAAATCTTTCATGATAATGGCTATGCTGAGATGGCGGTGGCGATAGGCCCGCCCGGAAGCCGGTGTCATTGCAGGTGGCGCTAATGTCATCTGATCACTGACCTTGAGGGAGCACTTGAGTGGCTGGCAGTGAGAGGGACTGAAGCTACTGACCTGGCCTGTAGTGAACATGGGAAAGATGATGGCTTTCAGTCTCAGGGTGCTGCCTTCACTGGAACAATACCAGTACAGCCTTCACAGAGGGAGTTTTAAGGAGTGGAAAATGAAGCATTGTTTCTGTTTTCGAAGATGTACTCCACGAAAGACTCATATTCTGAATGCAGGGCCAGGACAGTCCCCTCACGTTGTCCTAGTTCCTCTTAGGGTGTCTTGTCAGAGCATTAGACATTAGGTAGCTGCCTTGAGGTGTTCAAAGGCACAGGTTTGATCATCATACAGAACCAGTATTTCCTGGACACAGATTCCCTTTCCTCCAGTGGCTGTCCTGTATGAGTACTTAGTTGGTTCAAAGGGTATTAAGGGAAAAAGGATGATAGAAAAGGATTATCCATCACTTCTTTTGGCAAAACAACTCCTAACCTAGGTAGCATGGGCCAGAAGTGGCAGCTTTTAAAGGAAAGCAGCACACGTTGCTTACGCCATCCGGGAGACTCACGGGCTTATAAAGTGGGTGAGCCGAACTTCCAGCCAAAGCACACCTCCCTGGCCAAGTGGAGAATGGATGCAAAGCCAGTAAACAAAGCAGCTGAAGAGATCAGATCTTTGAAATACGGGCGTCAGTAGAGCCTGAAAGGATGCAGTGGTGAGATCAATGCGTGCAGATAAGACCTGCAAACTTGGCCTTGGAAGCCAACGTCAGCACTAATGCTTCCGCATCAGCGAGTATTTATGGCTCCTCTTCCCTCACAGGAGGCTCACTTCGGAGGGTTCTCACGAGATGGTATCTGCTTAGCCATCAGCGTATTAGCACATTTCTATTTTATGTGCTGAGAGTGAGTTTTAATTCCTTGTACTGGTCTAAAGGGGTTGTGGATTTCACTTCACAAAGAAACACTGGGTTCGGAGTGGAACTCACAGCAATGTGTCTGCTGGTGTTTGGTTCACGCTGGCTGTGCCCCGTTTCGGTCCATTCAGGAGGTGTGTCACCTCCATCACTGAGGGCGCTGCACCTGCTCTGGCCGTAGCTCCGGGGAGGACGTCCCGGCCGCTGTGCAAACGGAGCTCAGGATCTGGCGGGAAGAAAGACCCATTAAACCAAAGTGTAAGAAACACTGCTGCCGCGGAGGCGGCATTGCACGCGTGTTTAATGTCAGATCTGGGGGAGAGGAGAAAGCCTGGGTAAACGTTTGGTTTGCTTATTTTGCTACCTATGGGTAACCTTTCAAGGCAAAAATCCTTCCCAGTGTTTAAGATGGAAAATATCACTTAAGAAGCTTAAAATAAATGTAAGTATCGAGTACTCTCTGACGTCACTGGGTGCAGGTGTGAGGCCCAGCGCTCGGACCAGAAGCGCCCGGGGTGCAGGGGGGCTGGGGCCTTGGCCTCCAAACCTCTTGGGCCGGGGAGCGGGTCTGCACTTGTTTGGACCATCAAGGGAAGTATTTCTTCGACCTCTCCTCTTCGTATTGTGCAGCTCACACCAGAGACATGCCTCTGAAATGTTTACACGGCTTCTGCGGGAACAGCAGGGGCTGCTTGCTGCATGGAAGGCTCCTGGGGAGACTTCTCTCCACAGAAACCTGAAGCAGAATAAAAAGATTTCAAGGGGAGTCGAGAGAGCTCTTTTCTTTCTTTCTCTTTCTTTCTCTTTTTTTCCTTTTCAAGAGGAATTGACGGCTTCCTGAAAGGTCCTCCCAGCACTGTGGTGGACGCTGCCCTAACCTGTCCGAAGAGGGCAGTAAGTGTGCAGCGAGGCCGGTTTGGAAGGAGAGACTGAGAATGAACCCGCTTTACAGGAACAGGCCCGGGCTCTGCTGCTGGTTTACGGGCCTCGATCAGAGAGCTTATTGATGTTGGCTGCCGGCGACACGGTTCACGTTCAGGAGGTATCAGACGCACGCTGCATGAAATAGAAGCGAACACGCAAAGAAAACACAATCCAGAAAGTAGCAGGACGCCGGCTGGCAGGCGAGGTGCCGCTCCTCGAATGGAACGGGCAGCTGTGCCTGACCACCTCCCGCCCTCTGGAAACGGTTATGTGTATTAAAAACTGGAATAACTTGATATTTTAAAAGCTTATATGCTCATCCAAGTTTTAGAAGACTACCGGGAGTTTCAAGACTTTATAGTTAGATCAATACCCAGATTTATGCCTATTGGACAGAGAAACGTGAATTTAATTGAGCAAATGGATCTAATGAGGACAGACATATTTTGTGCAGATGTGGGGGGATTTCCCCCTTATTATCTGAAAAATGAACCAGGTACTTTTGGAATGAAGGTGGCTGTAGTTTTACAGGGAAAATTACAAATGTTCAGAAGCTGTAAAAGAAGATTTGTGATATTATGTAGAGGTTTGTGAATGTCTGGAACTTCGTGGAATAATTTTCTGTCTTTTCTAAATTCTTGAATTTAAGATTCATTAATTATACAGAAAAGTACGTAATATTTTACTTTATACTGAACGATTAATGGCCATATGGTGTTAAATTGGCAACCAGACTTTAAAAAATAACAATTTTAAACAGAATCAAGTAGTCTAGATTTTTCCTTTAAAAATTTTTATTTATGATACTTTACATAAATATTTATATTTTATTCACTAGCTAAATAGAGATCTCATTTTAAAAATAAAAAATTGTAAAAGATATTGTTAATTTTTAAAAGATAACTATAAAGATAATCTAAATATTACTTTCTGTGTTTTCAGACGTCTTCTTGCCATTTTCAAGCGAAAGGAGAAAACTAGCAAGTGGAGACCTGTTTGGAGATCTGCAATTTATTTTGCGTTAACCCGAGTTCTCCAGTCTTAGACACATTTTTGCCTCAGGAAATATTCAAAATACACTTTCTTACACAAACAAAAGTTCAGTTTCATGGAGATTCTGCCTGTGTAATAACTGCAAGATTAGACCTTGAAATGCAATGAAACAGATTCAGCTTCTAGAAACATGTGGGTTGAAGAAAGATTATTGGAGGGCAGAGTTTGGCTCTGCAATACTTTAACGCAGGGAAAGAGGTCCAGAAATAACTGCCTGCCTGCCTGCTGTCCAGAAACACACACTGAACAGTTCCCGTGTCACTTTCTCTCTGCTCTGTACTCACAAATTAAGAAGCCTGTTCTCTCAGGAGACTCGATAAACATCGTATTTTACAAGCGAAATTATATAGCAAAGTGTCAAGGAGGGACTGTCTCAGGTTCTTCACTGGGGGGGTGGGGATTGATCTCTAGTAAATGAGGGGAACCCAAGAATTACATCTGCAAGTTTGGCTGAAGCCTTACCTCATTGTCATATGTTTCTTGTGGAAGATATTGTGATTATAAATTTTTAAAAAATCTTTGGACACATCAAACTCATATTGTCCAGAGCTTTTATATGTTTTACGTAGAATAATTACATAAAGATATATTTTCAAAAGGTGTGCTATAGAAAATGGAAAACCTGGGTATTAGTTTTGGCTGAAATAGTTTTGAAAAAGCACATTTCCTGGAGCTGCTGTCAGGAGGAGTCTCCTCATGGTGTAACTTAAAAGGCACAATATTTGAGGGAGTTTGACCTCCAGTTTTTTACTGAAATATGAGTGAACTTCATTAAAAACAGGAGCAATATTTTATTTTCTCCTACTGTAACTTCAGAGGGTATGTTTAGAAATGAGTCCTAATGTTCTTTAAACCTTCCTACTCTTTTAAAGCACATAATTACTGTCCCAGAAAACTGAAATAAGAATCACGGGATATTCCAGGTGAATGCCTGCCTAACCCGCTGTGGACCTCTGGAGGACACCGGCCTGTTGGACAGGGAGAGGCCCGGGACTCCGCTGGAGAAACCTTTTCTGTATTTGAAGGCTCTGCCGGAAGTGGTTTGGTTTGTGCCGATAAGTGATTTACAAAGTGAACAGCGGCTCCGTCATTCTGTCTCTGGAAAGTAACCTGACAAGGAGATCTTCCCTAAACGACATCCATTTAATCTAGACAGTTGGCTGACCCATTAGAAGTGCGGTCCCTATTACAGAAAACCTTCTAGCAAGCTTTGCTCAATTGTGTTTTGCCCTCTTACATATTTTGCCTCTATCCAATAGGTAACGGCAGGCCAGGTAAAACATTTTTAAATCCCTCCTAGGCTAGTTAGTTTCTGGAGCTCTAACAGATTTACAGGTTTTCCCCAGAAGTTATGGCTTGGTTTCATGAGCGTGTGTGTGTGTGTGTGTGTGTGTGTGTGTGTGAGCTCAGTGTCAGGCCGGCCACGGGGAGCCGTGCTGGAAAGAGTTTATGGTCCCACCTGCGTCCACGAGGAAGAGAAGACAAAGCTTCCTTTCTAAGTCCGAGGAAAGCTCTGCCGCTCAGCAGCGCTCCTGCCAGGTTTCTTGAGCTTTTTAAAGAGGTGAAAAGTTCATTCCACCAGTTCACGTATGTGTGCTGGTTTATTTCCCTGTCATGTGAAGAGACATTCTATTTCATAACAATACATTCCTCAGTAGAGGTCAGTCGCATGTTTGGGTTAGGGTTGCACTTAAAAAACCCCGCAAATAATAGTTTAAATACAACAGAGGGAGGGCTAGGACAGAGGCCTTGCCTGCATGGCCTGTCCCTTATAAAGATTACATGTTTTCCCCAAAAGCTCATCGATCAAAACTCCTTCTCTTGGCCCACTGCAGTGAGAGGGGAGCATGCAAAACTTTAGCTGAGCATCTTAATCTAACGATAGGCATGATATTAGGAGATGTATTTCCCCCGGTAATTATTTGCCCGTGTTTTTTCCTTTATTGGGACGTTCATTTTGTGAGAGTGCTCTGCTGCGGGTGGGTTTTCCCTGAGCTGCTGTCGGTGGGGTCTCCTAGGAGGGTGGGGGGAGCATCCCCATGAGGAGCCCTCCGGAGCAGCTGCAGCCTCGCCGCCGGCTGCTGCTTCTCCTCCTTGGCCAAACACAAGTGGTCCAAGTACATACCGAAGGAGGAGTGTTGTCCCATTGTATTAATGCACGAGTGCTCAGCAGATTGTAACACACGCTACTGTTTCTTCACCATTTGCTTTTCAGCATGAATTCCTTTTAAAATAGTCTTGGCCCCTTTGTCACCTGGCCTGTGTGACGCTGCGTTAATTAATTCAGTTTAATCTTTAAAACCATTTATCAAATGCCCACTCCATGCTGTGGCTTTTAAAAATACGTTTTAAAACATGGCTTCTGAATAGTTCAGGGAGTGGTATAAACCTGGCCCCAGTTTTCACAGCAATAGGAAAAGTCCACTTTACTGAGAAAGCAAATACATGTCATAACTTGTGTCACCTGCTCAGGCATTATATCATCCTTGACACCCTGCCATGACTGCTGTGTGTGCTTTAACGCACAGTAGAATTTATTTCTGCTCAGACCGGAGGATTCTTGCAAAAATCTTTTTAGAACATTTTCCTGTGAGCTGTTGATCGTTTACAATGACCATGCGCCAAAATGACGAAACTTGAATCCTTCTGAAAATGTTGTCTAATGTGTTTTAACTGCCTTGGTAACCACTTTTGCCGGGTAAAAACTGCATCTCTGCTTAATTTTCTTGCCTGAAGATAATAGAAAACAGGATTATCCTCAACTCACACAGAGTTTCTCCTGGAGATGGAACCTCCCCCGCCACACACACACCTTTGCTTTGAGATGTGATGAAACATCTTCCAGGGGAACATGGAATAGGAAGACCCGTGGCAGTCTGAAGTGAAGATAAGAAGCAGCTTCACGCATGTAAAGGAGTGACGAGGTATTCCAGTGGCGTCACATTTCTGTGGCTGGGAATGCAGGTGACTTGTTAAAACAACAACAAATGAAAAACTGAAACTCCCCAGGAAAGCTAGTCACGGTGGGAACTCCTAAATAACATCATTCCTTTGATTATTTGGGATTCTTCTTATGAAGCATCCCACCCAGTCTAACTTGTCACACTTTTCCTGGTTAGAAAATAGGTTGACATTTTTAATTGAATCCCATATTTTTGGATGATTGTGTTCTTTCCAAGCACCCTCCACCCGCGTGTTTGCTAGACGGTGCCCGGTGAGAATACAAATGTTTGCTAGGAGAATGCATTCCTTTATTTTTGGAAGAAGTCTAACTGGTAACTTCAATCACATTTTGATATCTTTTTAAGTATGTTTTAAAGAGTTTAAGTGGTTGAATAGAGAAAGGAAAGTTTTAATTGCTGTATGAAGCAGTTGTATCTGAAACCCAGGCTCTGAATCAAAAGTGAATAAAATGCCCAGCAAGGCATTTAGAGGAGAGCGAAGCAAGACATGACGTGGTGAACACGGATCTTGGAAATGGACACACTATTTATGATTATCCAGTTATGTAACTAGCCATTAACTATAAGAAAAATTATTCTGTGAGTCAGGGATTTTTCATGGTATCTAAACAGAATTATCTTTTTACCTCTTCACTATAGCATATCTATTTTTTCTTGTAGAATGAAGTTTTATTGTAGTCATATACCTACAAATGAAAAATCTAGAAAAGGTTAATATTTTATCTTTTCAATAATCTACTCAATTGCATCAGTGAGGTCTGAGTTTTTTTAGGCTGTCACCTATGAAGGAGTAGACACTGACCTGTAACCACTTCTAATTACAGATCATAAATCCTAAGTGGACATTATAATTTCAAAATCATGAACCAAGTCAATTGTAACATTTTTATAGTATAGTATATTTCCCAGTTCTTATAAATACAACCTTCTCTCATCTCCCCATATACACTTAAATTTTTTTTCGAATTGAAATACATGATAAAATCAATATGAATACTAAAGGCAGTACTTTTTCTTTTATGTCAAAAAGCTGATGTTTAATTGGCTTAAGTATAAGACATTTGTAATCTCACTTACCAGAAAGTCTAGAAATGAACAGAGTTGTTTCTTGATAGATTCAGTGGTTTAACAATATTGGGGACCTTAGTTCTTTTCACTTCGTCTATCAATTAATGTGACATTGATTTAACATGGCAATCAGTTGGCTGTCAATACCTACCACCACATCTTATTTAGGGTTATACTTACAGCAGATTCTACCAAATGTGGTAGAATTCTGATTGCTCAGGGGTAGCTCAAAAGATGAGCTATAATTGTTAAAAGTTGATTTTAGAGAGAGAGGGAGAGAAACAATGATTGTCCCCTGTGCACATCCCATCCGGGGACCCAACCCACAACCTGGGCATGTGCCCTGGCCTGGATTGAACCAGTGATGTTTCAGTGCACAGGAGGACACGCAACCAAGTGAGCCACACTGACCACGGTGAGCTATAATTTTTTTATAGGTATTTGATTTATTTAAATAAAGGCATTGCAAAACACTGGAGAAAGAATTATCTTTTTAAAACTAAATTAATTGAGGTAACATTGGTTAATAACATTATATAATTTTCAGGTGCACACATTATAATTTGATATTTGCATATTCTATTGTGTGCTTCCCACCCAAAATCTAGGCAGATTTTTTGTTACCATATATTTGACCCTCTTTACCCACTTTGCCTTCCCTGTACCCCCTTCTCCTATGGTAACCACCATGGTGTTTGTGTTTATAAGTTTGTTTTGTTAGTTCATTTGTTACTCTTTGCTTTATAGTCCACACATATTCATATAATTTTTGTCCTTTTCTGTCAGATATATCTTACTTAGCTTGACACTCTCAAGATCCATGTTGTCTCAATTGGCAGTATTTCATCTTTTGTAAAGGCTGAGTACTATCCAGTACCACATCTTTATCCAGTCAATTATAGATGGACACTTACATTGTTTCCCTGTCTTGGATATTGTGCATAATGCTACAGTTAACACAGGAGTAGATATGTCTTTACGAATAAATGTTTTTATATTTTTGATGTAAATTCCCAGAACTGGAGTTCTTGGATCATATGTTGGTTCTAGTCTTAATTTTTTGAGGAACATCCATGCTATTTTCCATAGTGTTTGCACTAATTTGCATTCAACTGAATGGGAGAAGATATTTGCAAATGATACTTCCAATAAGGGACTAATATCCAAAAAAATAAATCTCAACAACAACAAAACACTCCAATTAAAAACTGGCAGAGGCACCCCAGGGTCTCAGTCCCTGCAGCCAGCAGCCCTGGGCTTCCAGGACCTCGTGCTCTTTGATAAACAAGAGCTCCCTCGGTCCATCTACCCTGCCAACATCTGATGCTCCAGCCTAACTGGGAGTCTCTCTTGACCTCTGGAGTTCAGCTCATTGCTCTGGGTCTTCCTGATCCTGGCATAAGCAGCAGAGACATCTCCTGTTTCCCTCTGCCTTTCAGGGACTGCCTCCAGCTAGCTGCCTCTGGGTCTGGGAAGAGATAGGCAGGGCTGAGCCTCTCCCTTCTCCTCAGCCTCTGAAGCATGGCAGTAAAGGCTGCATTTGAAATGTATGTCCCCTTCGCCCAGTCAGTCCTTTGTGATGCTCATTGGAACCTTTCCCCTAAAAAAAAAGAATAAAAATAAAAATAAAAATAAAAGAAGAAGAAGACGGGCCAAGGATCTATATAGAACTTTTCCAAGGAACGCATACAGATGGCCAATGGAGATGTGCTGTATTAATAAGCAAAATTTAACGGCATAGATTTGAAAATCTAGTTGGCTTTATTAAAAATTTATGAATTGGGCAGCATATCATCTAGCAAGCAGAAAGAGATTGGGAGAGGGATGGAAGGCTTTATACAAAAGCGGATGGGACCCAGAAGTCATCAGAGAAAAATGCAAGTTCATTGCAGGGAAGGAATGGTGCAGGCAATAATGGCTCCTCATTGGCTGAGCTATGGTGTTCCCATTGTGGGGGCTTGTTGCTGGGTGAGAGGAAATCTTCCTTCTCCTGCTGCAGTGGCAAAGGAGCAGCTTCCTGTTCAGAAATGTAAGGCTCATCCCTTTCTGCTGGGGACAGTAACCGACCACGTCTTCCTCTTGCACCTCTAATGTCTTCCTGGCAGGAGTAGTGGATGTAGAGTGGCGGGGTAGGAGAGCTCCTTCACAGCCTTCTGGACTGCAGCTTCAGCTGGGGCTGTCCCTATGATTTCCACCCTGTAAGCCTTGGTTGTATCAAGTCCTTAGAGGAGGAAGGAAAGCAGACGCAGCCTGAGTGGGGAACATGGACAAAGTGTGTGTGATGATAGCACCACTAGAGAGTTTAGCCTTAATCAGTTTTCATCAATGTCTTGGTCTGAAATGACTTGAAAAAAATGTTTTAAATATATTTTTAAAAAATATATTTTATTGATTTTTTACAGAGAGAAAGGAAGAGACATAGAGAGCTAGAAACATCGATGAGAGAGAAACATCGATCAACTGCCTCCTGCACACCCCCTACTGGGGATGTGCCTGCAACCAAGGTACATGCCCTTGACCGGAATCAAACCTTGGGCCCTTCAGTCCACAGGCCAACGCTCTATCCACTGAGCAAAACCAGTTTTGGCTGAAAATATTTTTGTAGTGTGAACTTTGGAGTTCTTCTTTCTCCAACCCTCTCCAAAGGGATGGTTTATGACTTATTCTACAGGTAATTCAACAAAAGCTTTCATATCCGATCCCCCCCTTAGGAAACCTTCTCTATTTCTGCAGGAAAACATACTGTGCTCATGTGCAACAACAAAACAACTGTAGTATATCTTTCACTGGATTTGTGTACCAACAAAAGTCAAGAGTTAATTGACTATATTACCAAATCTATTAATGCTTAGGGTGCTTGTTTTATTCATAACCAATTCAATATTATGTAAACTGATAAAATAAGAGTATGAAAAGATAATTTTTTTTTTTTTAATATATATATTTATTGATTTTGTACAGAGAGGAAGGGAGAGAGATAGAGAGCTAGAAACATCGATGAGAGAGAGTCATCGATCAGCTGCCTCTTGCACACCCCCCACTGGGGATATGCCCGCAACCAAGGTACATGCCCTTGACCGGAATCGAACCCGGGTCCCTTCGGTCCCCAAGCCGACGCTCTATCCATTGAGCCAAACCGGTTTCGGCTGAAAAGATAATTTTTTCCCTGAAAACTAAGTTGTATATTATGGAAAGACTTGATAAAGGCTTTAATTTAAAATTTCTCTCCAATTAAGTGGATAAGAAGACTGTAACAGACTAGGGGTTTGAGTATCATAAATATCTAGAAGAATTCATCACACACAGGTTTTGTTAAAGGCTCTATAAAGCTTTGCTTAAGAGCTCAGGCTGAAAACTTCAGGTTAAGAATGTGGTATGTGCAAGAAAAGTTACTTAGGACTTTAAGAAACATCTATGTGTCCTTTGGTGTTATCCCAAATTATTAGTGGAAATAGGTAATCTGGTCTTAGTGAAAGAAAATATGTCCTTTTAAAAATACTCTTTTGCAACTATGGTACATCTACACAATGGAGTACTATGCTGCCATAAAAAAGAAGGAATTCTCATCATTTGCAGCAACCTGGATGGAATTGGAGAACATCATGCTGAGTGAAATAAGCCAATCAATGAAAGAGAAACACCACATGACCTCACTCATTTGTGGATAATAAAGAATATTATAAACTGATGAACCAAAAGATAGATATAGAGACAGTATATCAACAAGCAGACTGTCAAATTACAGCAGGGAGGGGAGGGAGATCTGGGAGAGATAATAGATCAACCGAAGGACTTTTATACATGCATATAAGTACAACCAATGGACACAAAACTCTGGGGAGGGAGGGGATGTGTAAGAGGAAGAGAGGGGGGCAAAAAAAAAATCAATAAAATATATTAAATAAATAAATAAATAAAGAAAGAAAGAAAAGAAAAAAATACTCTTTTGCTTTATTTGGGCTTTGTTTAAAATATCAGTTTTCACTATAATACTTTAATCTGATACTTCCCACTTACAGGTGTTTTTTGCATAGGTGCATCTATAAATAATAGTTTTCTCAATCAATATTTATTGAGCACCTATAACGAACAGGTTTCTGGTCCAGATCTGGGAAAACAAAGATGAAAGAAAGGTACACTGTGTGTGACTTCCGGGAGGTCACAGGTAATGAAGGGAGAGAGGGAAAAGAAAGCATGGCTGTGTGTCAGGGTCTGGTGGGAAATAGCAAAAGGACATTAAGATGTTAAGTCTCTAAGTGGTCACTCTACAGGACCTTGCCCTTTGTTCTGACCTCTCTTGTTCTGAAGGATTTGGGGTGATCACAACCTGGTATGGTATCTAGTATTTTTATTGATTGATTGATTGTTTGAGAGAGAGGGAGAGAAACATTGATTAGTTGGTCCACTTACTTATGCATTCATTGGTTGATTCTTGTATGTGCTCCGATGGGGATCAAATTTACATTCTTGGTGTATTGGGGCGACGCTCTAAACAACTGAGCTACCCAACCAGGGTGTATCTAGTATCAATAAAAATAACATTTACTGAGAATTTACCTAGGACTAGATGCTATGCTAAGTGATTTATATGCACAATCCTATTTAGTCTTCACTGCCACCATATGAGGAAGATCCCAGGATTGTTCTCATTTTTATGGAAGAAGTCACATAGCTAGAAAAGGTTAACTCAAACCCACTTCTGTTTGTCTTTGAAATAATATTCTAACGTGTCCACTCTGGTGCCTCAAGCAACTTTCAGGGTAAAGATATCCTTATTTGTTCATGCTATAACTTAAAAATTGTTTGAACATATGGACAATATATGTGAGTGTTTGTATGTCTGCAAAATATACAGTTGGAAGGTCTCTATATGTACTCGCTGAGAAAAATGTATGGTGTGTGTACATGTCTATAAACACTCCCTCCCCGTCTGCTGAGCGTTATAGTTAGCAAGATGAACCAGTTGGCCGGGACACATGCTGGCAGGGCCTCCGGAGCAGCTGCTGGGGGCAGAGCGCCCTCCCCCTCCCATTGTCTTAGGCTCTTCCGAGGGCCCCGCTCCCACAGACCCTGCATGTCCGTGGCCAGTGCGTGCTCTCTGCTCCTCTTGGCTGGAGACGTGCGGAGGGAGGAGGGGCGGTAAACTAATGTTCTGCTCCGGGCTCCGCTACACTTAAGACGGCCGCTTCCTGGAATGTAGAGATGCCAGCAAACCAGCGTTTCTCCGCCGCAGCGCCCTTCCTGGAAATCCTGTTAGGAGGGCGGACCTGCCTATGGTCTCTTAGAATGAGGATAGAGAGCTCAGGCTTTCCATCGCGGAGGAATTAGCATAAATCTCCCCATGCCTCCGCCTGCCCCAGAGGACATCGCAGGAGCGGCCGGTACGGAGCGGCCTGCCGGCGCCGGCTCTGCCCGCGGAGGGCGGTGCACGGCCCGGTCCCGGGAAGGACAGGCTTCCTGGCGGTGCCGTGTGCCTTGCTGTGGTCAGTGAGGACTGCACAGTGGACAGAGCAGTGTCCCCTCACATTTCCCTCCGATGTCACACATCCCAGCCCCGGGGAGGAGGCGGGGGACCATCCCCTCTAAGGATGGGAACTGAGGCCGGGGTTCCGTGGGCCGCACTCAGAGGGGCTGGGGCTCAGAGGTCCGGGCTGGGGGCTGTCCCAGTCCCAGAGCCCCGGCGCTCGCTGTCTGTCCTTCCTCCTCCCCCGGAGCTGCCCCTCGTCCGGCCCGGCCCGAAGGCAGTGCGGCAGCTCCCGGGCTGCGCTGGGGGTGGACGGCCAGGAGCCTGGAGTCCCGGTGGGACCCCTCCTGAGACCGAGACCCAGCCGCCCGGCCCTGACCCCAGAACATCCCCCACCGCCTGGAGGCACCCCCGTTCGGGAAGAGGCACGGGGTCCCCTCACCCCACCCTGGGCGCCCTGCTGTTCTGGGGACGGCCCTGCTGCGGCTGCCCAGCGGTAAGACCCGCGGGCTCCGTCCGTCCGGAGACACGTGCCGGGGCGTCCCAGCGCCTGCAGCCCGGGCCCAGCTCCCGCCGCTCTTTCTCTCACCAGGAAACTGGGTTTTGGGGTGTGTGTGTGTAGGGAAAAGATGCATTTTTAAATATTTTGGTATTTTGGGGTTTTTGAGTGATGGAATAATAATTTAGAAATCAGTTGTCTTTGAATATACTTAGATTTTAATCCTGGATGTAAGAAAACTTAGATATCTTCATCGCTCTAAGTCTTAATTGTTCACATGTCAGAGGAGGGCAGTAATACCTCTTACAGTTTTCTATGATGATAGGATTAAATAATTAATATAAACTGCTTAGAAAAGTGCCTCGCACGAAGTGGCTGCCCAGGCCCGAGGCCTCTGTTCTAATAGCAGCGCCAGCCTCTTGGTGGGTAACTACCAGCGCATGCCTGACCCTGCACACACAGTCCATGTGGGCCTGCGCACGCTCAGGCTGTGGCCCTTTACTGCACGTCCCATGCCCGCCTGGGCGAAGCCTCTGTGGATGACATGGAGGCTAAGCTCTGCTCCCTGGAGCGGGACTTGGCTGCATCTCCCCGGGTCTTGCTCTGTAAACAGGACGATGAGAGTCCTCCCCTCACAGGCTGTAGCAGTAACTGAGATCGTGCCAGTGATCCACACAGCCTGTGGGACTCCGACACTCGGTGCCATTGTGTGGGCTCCGAGAAGGCCCTTCCCCTGACTTCTTCTCTTGAAAACAGGATCCCAGGGCAATTTGAAATTGACTTTCTTATGATCTGTATTATGTCATCTATGTTTAGACATGTTCACACTTCCATCTGAAAACATTTTGGGTGTTCTTCCTTTAAGAAACATATACTCTCTTCCACACATAGTTTTGCATATTACAAACTGTCTCAATGTGCAAATTATTTCCTTGAAATAATCCTCAGTTTGGTGCTGGTGGGGCAGCAGGGAATCGACTGGGAGTTCAGGACGGAGAGGGCAGCAGGCCTCGGGACAGGCAGGAGGGCGGGCTGCAGGGCCCACGGTGGTGGGTGGGGGAATATGAATGCGGAGAGGTGCGGGCTCAGAAGCCGGTACCCACATTGGCTGGAGGTGCTCTCTGCCTCGGAAAGGGCCTGGGCAGCAAGCAGGCGTGGAGTGGGAAGGGCGCCTCAGCTCCCGTGGACGTGCCCTCGCAGAGCTGGCTTCTCTCCCCGCAGCCCGCACCCGCCCCTCAGAGGGAAGGGGTAGAGCCGCCGAGAAACACTTGGCACAGGTGCAAGAAAGCTGAAAACGTCTGGCAGCGCGCACAGGCGTCTTTCCACTCGGCACCAAATGTTTTACAGGCTCCGTGCGCCCATATAGATGCTGGCGGCCGCCCAGGCGTTTGTTTGAAGCCGTGGCTCCGAGCGAGCAGCTCCCGCTGCAGCTGGCCTCAGGCTTTATGGCGGGAGTGCTGGGGTGCAGGCGGAATGGGGGAGACTTGCCTTTGACGTTGGATGTAAAAGGAACAGCCTGGTGCGGCGGAGAGAACTCTGAGGAATGGCTGGTCTGCTCATTTTCCCAATGAAGACCAACCTTTGGGAAATTTCACCTCGATCTCAGTGATTTCACAGGCTAATTTAAAGAGCCCCCTCCCCCCACAATGTGACTTTAGCCCAATTTAGCTCAGTTTTACTCCAACATAAACCTAACAGTTTTAAGTAACAGAGCCGCAGAGTCATTCTTAGGGATGTCAATTTCCCGCTAATTAGGGGGGCAACTATGGCTTAGCTCCACCTCCAGCAAGTTCCTTACCAAGGAGTGTTTAACTACCTAATGAGGTTTGTCTGCTAACCCCCTCTGCCCACTTTTGGTTCCTTCTCACACCTATGGCTCATGGTTCAAAAGATTAATAACTAGATTTTTATAACTATTGATATATATTAATAATGCAAACACAAACGACGCTGACAAAAGCGTTAATCAGAACTGAAACGTGAATGAAACAGCCCCCTCGTCCTCTGAGAGTTTGGGAGGAGGAGGTGTCTGAGGGTGTAAGGAACGCCTGAGTCTGTGGACCAGCTGCTGCGTGTCAGCCCCTGAGCGGGTGCCACCGCCTTTCCCCCGACCTTCACTGCGGCCACGGCGACGCCGTGTGCCAGGCCAGGAAAGCGAGGCGCAGGAGGCGGCCGTGACTTGCCTAAAGAGACCGTTGGGAATGTGCCCTGTGGACTTGTTTGTCTGGTCCTTTTAAAAAATGTTTTCAGGAACGACAAAGAAAAAGGACCCCACGCACTGCTTGCTCTGAGACTCGTGCTGCGCTGGTGTTAGGACCATGCAGACACCCCAGGGCGGTGTTTCTCAGAGGGATTGTCGGACCTGCGCTGAATAGCTGCGCAGTAATTAGTTCACAGGGAAGTTACCGGCTCTTAGCGTTTTGGAAGCAGATTTCTCTGAGTCCTGCGGAACCAGAATTGTGACAAAAAGGCAGAGCCACCTGAACTCACAGGGTGGACGAGGACCACAGAGCTGTGACTCTGTGCTACTGTCTGATCAATTAATAAAGGAGCGGTCTCAAATTGGGAGCCGTTAAAGAGAAACAACGAGAGCGTAGATATATACTGAGAGGGAGGAAGAGACGGGGAAAGAGAGAGCAGGGCGCCTGCCGCGGAACAAAGCGAGAGAGAAGAAGGGAAAGTGTCACTGCCTCCCGCGGTGGAATCAGAATCTTTTGGATGCCATGCGGAAAAGATTGCCAAATCTCGCTCTGTGAGCTCAAGCAGATGGGTGCTCCATGTTGGTGCACATTCCTATTTGAAGCAGAGTAGTTACAGAGATGGGGTGGGTCATTCCATTTTCTCTGAAAAACTGTCTTGTGCAACTATAGGAAATAATTATGCCCAGTGGAGTGCATTGTCTATGAGGCTTTGAAGTGTTAACGAGGGCTTGAGCCAATAATTTAAATATATTTGCCGCTATTGACAGACGGTTTCTTTAGTTCATGTATGTTTGGGAAATGGTGGGTTAAACACAGGTACAGGTCATTTTACTGCAGGACTCACCTTTAATGTGTCCTATGAGTTTCCGAGAAGAAATTGTGTTATGCCATTTGATTTTAGAATGCTTCTTCCACAAAACACCTGCCGGAAACCACTGTGCTGCCACACAGCGTAAGGAAATGCCGGGATGTGCTGCTGAGCTAAAGAAGGTCTTATTTTAAACTGTATGGAGGGTAATTGTGGCTCAGCCACCACTTACATGGGTGTTCATCATGAAGGAAGTTTTGCTGTTAACTCTGTTTCTTTCTCCTTCTCTTTGATCCTCTTCTCATCATGCTTGTTGCACATAATTCCCAAGGATTATTAGAAACTGTAAGTTAAAGATGTAGAAGAAGAAATGAAAACAGTAGGGTAAGGGGAAACTGAATGGTGGAGTCTCACCTCCCACTGAGTAATCTGGTTGTGAGCACTCGCTGGAATAACTCCATGTGGCCCTGTCACCTTGAATCTTTTACTCACCATGAAAATGAAATTTTCAAAAAGCAAGTGCCAGAGACAACTCAGGGGTTACTCATGCTCTGTGGTCCTATAAGCTGGTACAATACAATATCGGGGCACTCTCTGCAAAGTGTTCGGCCCTCTCCACAGGGGAGAATCTGATCTGGAGCCTGAGATGCCTCCTGGCAGGGCCTTTCTTAGTTCTCAGGTTGTCAAGAGTCTCATGAGTGCGTGCTGTTCTGAAGATGACACAGTAGCAGGCGAGTCCCTGAGAGGCCCTTGAGGATTAGGGGTGCAACTGGTTGGCTTTGGATGTCTAGGTCTCCATCAACAGGCTGCAGAAAAACTGGTTCTGTTGTATCCCAAGCAGAAGTGGTTCACCTCTTCTGGGGTCCTCTCCAGTGTTGGAGCCCTTTCAACATGTTAATATGTTTTTACAAAATTTTGGTATATTGTAAGATATATTTGCATTCTGTTTCTTAAAAGGTTTTAAGCATAAATATGGATCTGCCCCATCCTATAGAAAGCCTTATTGGATTTCATTTCAAAAGTGGGTCATCTGACAATTCCATTCACAGCGCACACCTAACTGCGGGCCACGTGATACGAGGCGTGGGCCCCACCCTGCCTGGAGCCCGGAGTTTCCCATGTGCTCGGCTGTTGCTGGGAGTGCCATTCTGCCCTTTCTCCCTGTGACTCTGGGCCACAGCGCACAGCGGCCTAGACCTCGCCAATGACAAGTTTCCCACCTGCCTGTGGAGAGGGCCGAACACTTTGCAGAGAGTGCCCCGATATTGTATTGTACCAGCTTATAGGACCACAGAGCATGAGTAACCCCTGAGTTGTCTCTGGCACTTGCTTTTTGAAAATTTCATTTTCATGGTGAGTAAAAGATTCAAGGCTGGCAGATCCAGAACATACTACCTAATATCGATTTTCAACTTAAAAAAAAATATATACATATATATATATATATATATATATATATATATATATATATATATATATTTGTATTGATTTCAAGGAGGAAGGGAGAGAGAAAGAGAATGATGAGAAAGAATCATTGATTGGCTGGTTCCTGCAAGCCCCACATTGGGGATTGAGCCACAACCTGGGCATATGCCCTGACTGGGAATCAAACCATGACATACTGGTTCATAGGTTAATGCTCAACCACTAAGTCATCCAGCCAGGCAACTTCTAAGTGCTGTTTTAATTTTCCCATTGGACATTCCAATAGGTGATGCCAGAGTCCTGACCCACTGCTGCACAGATCTTGCAATGTGACCTGCAGAGACCCCTCATTTCATCATCACCTGAATGCTCCCTGGGAAACACAGAGACCCTTTCCTCATCACAGTGTACCAAAGCTTTGTCTACTCCAGTAACAGGGGATTTGTTAAAACTATGGTTTTTCTAACATCATATGACCGTATACTCAATGGAAAAGAAAAATCCCGATGATTTTGTCCTCATATTCAATAATAGAATTTTTATTTATAAAAATAATAGTTTATTTTGAAAAAATCCTAATTGTTTCCTAACAGTTGGAAGGGATTAAATTGGCAGCAGTGAGTTGGAAGGTTGTTAGGAGGAGAATCAGAAACCAAAACTCTCGGATCTTTCTTGGCTGAGTTATGACATTCTTACCACGGAAGACAGAAGAAGCTTCCACAGCATTGTAAGACAACCATCACCACTGGCAACTAAGGAGTGTGGTGGAGTATACCCGTAAAGTGTCCTTCTATTGTCTCTCATCATCCTCTACACTTCCTCAGCAGAGCGGACCTTTCCCGGCCCTCAGATGTGAACTCAGGGAGGCCCAGGCATTCTGTTTACTCTTCAGCAATAGGCAACCTGGAAGGATGGGCATAGTCACAGTCATAACTTCCTTTGAGCAGTAATGACCGTAGTTCTTGCTTTTATTCAGTCAATGCCATTTCTTGCTCCAGGTGGGGACTGCCTGAGGACTGGCTGCTGGAGGAGAGGTTTGTGGGCCCTTTCTCCTTCTTCAGCCAACATTTTCCTTCTCAGTTGTGCATGCACTTGGTTTCTGACTTCCCTGAGGCTGAAGGGGCTGGGGGAAGTAGGAGGGGGAGGAGGGTAAAAATGCCCAAGTTGATTGGCACCCTCACAAGCCACGTCATCTTCTCGAGACCCACACTTTTCAGGTGACAGTTACATTCCTGGTTTCTTTTGTGGGTTCCTCAGGGACTCTCACATGAAGGAGGTTCTCTGTCTGCAGTTCCCCTGACCTTGGAGAAGGAGCCCTATTCCCTCAGGACTTGTTGCTCATTCCTAACTTTCTTCCTGCTGAAACCTCATGGACACTGCGGGTGACCCTCGGAGACAGGCTTGAGGCAGCTCCGGGCAGCTCTCTCTGCACCTCAGCCACATGCAGTCCAGCAGAAGTCCCCACGCTAATTCTTGTCCACACAGCTCACCCCTCTGATTTCTGGATGGAGTTGATTTAGTGTCCCTCTTCCCCACAAAACAGGGGTACACATCAAGCTCCCTGAGTGGTCATGTTGAAGTCCCTCTCACCAGATTAAGGAGGAGAGCAGGCACTTCCACTGCCCCACTTTTTAAATTCTCAAAAGGTTGAATTGGCCAATTTAACCTTCAACCCGGGTCATTTTGTAGCTTAAGTGGCTAAGAACATGGGCATTGGAAACAGAAAAACTCCTAAGTTCAAATCTCTCCTCTGTCACTCTGTTACCTTGGCATTAGAAAGTTATTTACACCCTGCAAGCCTCACTTTCTCATCAGTAACGTGTGTAATAATCATACTTTCCTCAGTTTGTTGAGGAAGTTCAATGAGAGGCTGTACATAGGGTGCTTGGCATGCAATAAGAGTTTATTGAAGTTACCTACTACAAGAAGTATTTTTCTAATCTTGGAGAAAAGAGTACAGGATCTTAATAAAGGTAAAATAAAGATATATGACAGAGAGGCAGGTGACTGCAGAGTAGCTGGAGGCTTTGTGCCCTTGCTACCAGTCAAGGACTGGATTTATAGCTGAAATACTGCACAATCAACTTGAAAAACCAAGGGAAGATTAGCTGACTAGAAATACTGTATTTAAGGAGCACTGTACCAGTGGAGACTGGTAAGAGGAGTAGAGTCACATAAAGGAAGAGGGAACAGGGGGCTCTGTCTGCCTGGGTCACTAGGGACCCCCCCTTCCAGGGAAGAAGCACCCAGCCTAGAAGTTTGCTCTGGGTTCTGACTGCAGGAGACCCTGTGCTGTGTGTTTGGGGCCAGCTAAGAGGTCTGTGGGCTGCATCCAGCAGTGACTCTGAGGAACCCTCTCCTATCTTGCAATGCTTCTGAGAGCCTGTCAGTGACTAACTGCTTGGCTTGGGGGAAGGGGAAAGGTTTCTCCTACCTCCAGCAAGTGGTCAGAACCCCTTCTTCCACCTCTAGAGCACCCCGGACCGCCCGTCCTGCTCAGTGGGTGGCATGGAGGAGCATCACAGGTCTGGGATTCTTGGCCCACACGGTGGAATTTTGAGCCTAAGTGGAGCTGGGAATTTCAGGCCCTGCTTTGCTGAGACCCTCTCCTGTGTGGTCTGGTGGCACAAGGGTACAAGAACAAGCAGAGCTGGGATTTTTTTTTTTTTCTGTATCCACCAGAGAGGTTTCTGTCAGGGAGAAAGACGGGCAAGTGCTGGGATCTGACTGCATTGTGAGGAGGCTGAGCTGAGCTCCTTATGAGTTCTACCAAACAGTCCCAAGAAGTGAGAAGGGGAGGTAGAGCCCCAATCCCCTTTAGGCTTCAAACATCACCCCTGAGAAGAGAGTGTTGGGTTCAGCCTCATGAAGTCCTCGATATCCCTGCTAAACACAGTTCTGTAGAGAGGAGAGCAGCTCGGCATGGAGTGGGAGACTGCAAGTGTGAGAGACTCACAGGCTATTGTCTGAGACAGCAAGGAAACACTTAGCCTCCTCCTGAGGCTGGGCTGGCAGCATCCTAAAGCAGAGACTCTTTTTATCTATCCCCCTGAGCTGAACCTGGTCCTGCAGAAGAGATTGCAGGCTGGATGCAACCTGAGCTTACAGCAATCCCCCTTAGACTGAGGATTTGAATTTTGAAGCAGAGACTAATTTCCCTCCATTGGGGGCCTGCCTACCTAATCTCCAAGCAGGGAACCATTAGCCTGAACTAGACTAGCCTGGGTCCATCTTATAAATCTCTTTGGAAGGCTCTGAAGGATACCAGGCAACCTCAGTGAGGAGGAGTAGTTGACAGGTGGAGGAAGACTGCAGGGAGCTTTGATCTGACCACAGAGCTCCCCCAGCTCTAAGCTTAGAGAAGATGACACATTTTCAGACTGGCCCCTTCTATACACATACATAAACAGTGAAAAGAGTAGTAACTAAACACAGGATGCCCAAGGCCTGTTATACATAACATCTGACAGCGATCTGCATCTGAAACCCACCCAAAAGGACAGAACCAACACAACCAGGGATGGACTTCAGACTATACCAGAGCTCAGTCCAACTAGACACACCAAAAGGTGGATCCTGGCAGGCTTTAGACCCTGCAGGGAACACCCTGGATCAGGGGACAGCTCATGCACAGTGTCTCATAGATTGTGATACAGGTCTATATAAATACCAAGTCTAAAGGGCTAACAATTGTGCCACTGAGTCCATCAAGACATCTCAAGACTATGTAGTCATAGCCTTAGGGTCAATTCTATGCATGAAAGGGCCAAAAATAATCAAGACTCAATTAAAACAGGGGAGCTCAAACAAGCCACACAAGAGACATTCCTACAGCACTCAGCTCAGGAGATCAAGAAGACTGCACCACTTGATTCCAGATGATGCTTACTACAAAAGGCCATTCCACCAAGATTGGGAGTCATAGCAGTTCTATCTAATCTATAGAAACAAATACAATGAGATCTAAAATGGGGAGATAAATAAACAGGCTCCAATGAAAGAATAAGAGGAATTTTCAGAAAAAGAGCTAAGTGAAATGAAAGCAAGCAATTTTTCAGATAGTTACTTCAAAGTAATAGTTATAGTGATGCTCAATGAACTTAGAACAACAGCATGAAAAAGAGGAATTTTTATGAAAAATCACTCAGAAATGAAGAATGCCATATTTAAAATACTGAATACACTGGAAGGAATAGCCAGTAAGCTGGATGAAGTACAGGGCAGAATTAGTGAATTAGAAGACAAGATAGACAAAATCGCTCAGTCAGATCAGAAAAAAGAAAAAAAAAATTAAAAACCAGGAGGATCATTTAAGAGGACTTTTGCACAGCATGAAATAACAACATCCACATTATAGAAGTACCAGAAGGAGAAGAAAGGAAGTGAGGGATAGAGAACCTGTTTGAAGAAATAATGACAGGAAAGGTTCCTAGCCTGGTGCAGAAAATGCCACACAAGTTCAGGAGGCACAGAGAGTACCAATCAAGAAGACACTAAGGAAACCTACAGCAAGAAACATCATAATGAAAATGGCCAAGACTAAATTCAGAGAATCTTAAAGGCAGCAAGAGAGAGACAGAAAGTTACCTACAAGGCAGTTCCCATAAGGTTGTCACCTGATTTCTTAACAGAAACACAGCAGGCCAGAGGGATTGGAATAGAATAATCAAAGTGATGAGAAGCAAGAATATGCAACCAAGATGCTCTATCCAGTGAGGCTACCATTTAAAATTGAAGGTGAAATAAAGGGCCTCCAGGACAAAAGAAGAGTAAAGGTTTATTATCACCAAACCAGCACTGCAAGAAATGCTAAGGAAACTGCTCTAAGAAGAAATATATATAGGGAGGAACATAGGCATAAGTAAAAAAATAGTAATAAATAAGTACCTATCAATAATAATCTTAAAGGCGAATGAACCTAAAGCTCCAATAAAAAGACATAGAGTAGCCAAATAGATAAGGAAACATGAACTGTATATGTACTGACTACAAGAAACACACCTCAAAACAAGAAATACACACAGGCTGAAAGTGAAGGAATAGAAAAAAATTCCAGGCAAATGAAAATGAAAACAAAGCTGAAGTAGTAGTAATACTTATATATGACAAAATAGACTTCAAAACAAAGGCCATAAAAGAGACAAAGAAGGTCATTACATAATAATAAAGGAATTGATCCAACAAGAGGATATAACTCTTATAAACATATATGTACCCAATATAGGAGAAACTAAATATATTTAAATAACTGTTGGTGGACTTTAAGGAAGGAATCCATATCAATACAGTCATAGTAGGGCAGGTTAACACCCCACTATCATCAATGGATAAATCTTCCAGATAAAAAATCAACAAGGAAACAGTGACCTTAAATAACACACTGGGTCAGATGGATTTAATTGGAACATTTTATCTCAAAGCAGTAGAGTATACATTCTTCTCAAGTATACATGGTATATTCTGGAAAAAGAAACTACATTCTAGGGCATACAATAAGTCTTAACAAATTAAAAATGATTAAAATAATATCAAGCATCTTCTCAGATCATGGGGGAATGAAAATAGAAATCAACCATGATAAAAAAAAAAAAGCTCAAAAGTATCCAAACACTGGAGGCTAACTAGCATGTTGTTAAACCACGACTGAGTTACCAATGAGTTCAAGGAAAAAATAAAAATTACCTGTAAATAAATTAAAATTAACACACAAGGACCTCAATTATACTGGGCACAGTGAAAGAAATTCTGAGAGTGAAGTTCATAGCATTAACCACCTACCCAAAGATGCAAGGAAAATCTCTAGTAAAAAGTCTAACCTATACCTAAAAAAATTGGGAAAAGAACAATAGGAAAAGCTCTGAGTAAGTAGAAGGAAGGAAATAGTCAAGATCAGAGGAGAAGTGCATGACATAGAAGCAATAACAAAGAATGTAACCAAAATAGTAGTAGTAGTAATAATAATAATAATAATTAAAAAAAAACTTCCCAGCAAACAAAAGTCCTAGACAGGATGACTTCACACTTGAATTTTACTAAACATTAAAGAATGAATATCTATCCCCGTCAACTCTTCCAAAAAATTCAAGAGGTGGGAAAACTTGATGCTCTTTTTATGAAGCCAACATTATCCTAATACCAAAATCAGATAAAGACACAACAAAGAAAGAGAATTACAGGCCAATATCCCTGATTAACATAGATGCTAAAATCCTAAACAAAATAATAGCAAATCTGATGTAGCAATACTTTAAAAAATCATACACCAGCCTTAACATGTTTGGCTCAATGGATAGAGCGTCAGCCTATGGACTGAAGGGTCCCAGGTTTGATTCTGGTCAAGGGCACATGCCCAGGTTGTGGGCTTGATCCCCAGTAGGGGGCGTGTAGGAGACAGCCAATCAATGATTCTCATCATTGATGTTCTCTCTCTCTCTCTCTCTCTCTCTCTCTCTCTCTCTCTCTCTCTTTCTCTCCCCTTTCCTATCTGAAATTAATAAAGATATATTTTAAAAAAATCATACACCATGTTCAAGTGGGACTTATTCTAGAGATGCAAGGTTGGCACAATATTCAGAGATTAATAAATGTGGTACATTGCATAAATAAAATAAAAGATAAAAATCACATGATCATAATAATATATAATAAAGAGGTAATATGCAAATTGACGATCACTCTAACACACAAGATGGCTGCCCCCATGTGGACACAGATGGCCATCATAGCATGGCCAGTAGGGGAAGGAGTTAGGAGTGACCAGGCCTGCAAGGGAGGATAGTTGGGGGGGGGGAGGGGCAAGGCCAGCAGGGAGGGCAGCAGGGGAGAGCAGTTAGGGAAGAGCAGTTAGGAGTGACCAGGCCTGCAGGGGAGGGCAGTTAGGGGCAACCAGGCCTGCAGGGGAGGGGAGTTGGGGGGGACCAGGCCTGTAGGGGAGAGCAGTTAGGGGGGACCAGACTGGCAGGGGAGGACAGTTAGGGGCAATTGGGTTGCAGGGGAGCAGTTAGGCATTGATCAGGCTGGCAGGGGAGTGGTTAGGGGGTAATCAAGCAAGCAGGCAGATGAGCGGTTGGGAGTCAGCAGTCCTGGATTGTGAGAGGGATGTCTGAATGCCCATTTAGGCCTAATCCCAGTGGGGGACACTTGCATCATCACCCCAGTTAGAATGGTGACTATCAATAAATCAACAAATGACAAGTGCTCATGAGGATGTGTAAAAAAGGGAACCCTAGTTCACTGCTGGTGGGAATGCAGACATTATGGAAAACTATGGATTTTTCTCATAAAATTAAAAATGAAACTGCTGTTTGTCCCAGTGATCCCACTTTAGGAATGTATCCTAAGAATCCCAAAGCACAAATTCAAAATAATATATGGTCCTTTATGTTCATAGCAGTGTTATTTACAATAGCCAAGATCTGGAAACAGCTCAAGTGCCATCAGTAGATGAGTGGATAAAACAGTTGTACATTTATGCCATGGAATACTTCATGGCCATTAAAAAAAAAAAAAAAAAAAAAAAAGGAACTCTTACTCTTTGAAACAGCGTGGAGGGATCTGGAGAGTACTATGCTAAGTGAAATAAGTCAGTCAGAGAAGGACAAAAGCCATATGATCTCACTCACAGGTGAAATATAATGAACAAAATGACCAGAGGAACAAATGGAACCAGAAGCAATTGTGCTTAGAAGAGACTGGCCGTGGCCCAAGGAGAGGGTAGGGATGACTGGATACAGAAGCTGCAGGGATCAGATAAAGGCGCACATGCATGCCCATGCACAGGGCAGTAGTGGAGGGAAGGCCAAGAGAAGGGAAGGCCGGAGTTGCTGGAGGTGGTCAAAGTGGGGGCAGGGGAGGGGGGGGTGGAGACACAATAATGTCAACATTAACAATGATTAATAGAAAAATGAAAACTAAAAGGAGATATGGGGATTTGAAGTGCTGGCTTTCTGGAAGAGGAACGAGGGAATAATGAAAAGGCAGGGTATACTAGCAGGTAAGCTCACAGGCAGGTATATGCGGTATTGCAGAAGTGGAGCAGAGCGTCCGTGCTGTGGAAACAAATGAACAGGGCAGTTGGACCCACAGTAAGTACTCCTGCAGTTCACTAGCAGGGAGTGTCCTGTGGGCACTGCACCTACACGAAGGGCCTTGCTGAACCATCGCTTTCATCCCCACCGTACTATTAACGACATGTTATTGATGAGGGATCCGAGGCTCAGAGAAATTTACTTACTGACTCAGTACACTTAACTAGTAAATCATGGAAGCAGGATTTGAACTCATGTCTGTCCTCAGACCTCAACCTTCTTATCTACTAATACCTGGCTGACCCAGAGCCTTGTCACAGGACATGCTTACCTAATAACAGAGCAGGAGCTTCCTGCCTTAGGGGCCCAGACACCCCAAGGACCAGCAGGGCGGTGTCTGGGGTCGTGAACCTCTACATGCTGCCCACCACCAAAGGGAGAGTCTCCGAGACAGTGCTAACCAGTGTCCTCTGTGGTCCTCCTTCCCGGCCCCTAGGAGGAATCTGGAATTACTAATAATTACTGCGTTTGCTCAGAAGGATCGGCAGGTATTTCCGCATACACGGCATTAATTATAAAATGTCTGCTCACCCCAGGGTTTTACGGAGCTCCTGCCTAGGACATGGCTGTCTCCCCCACGCAGGGAGCCCAGCAGGGGAGAGGGAGCAGCGCTCAGTCAGGGCCACGGCTGCACGCGCCGGGTGATAAGCCAGCGCTGTGCGGCAAGTCCATCCGATGAGCTTTCACTGATTATCCCTCCAGGACCAGCCCAGCCACTGAGAAGTCAGTTTCCATTATTGTCTCCAGCAGCAGAACTTGCCAGCGGCCTGGAATACAATTTAGGCTGGAGTCAGATGGGATTTGCACTTCATCCAACCCTGCACAGTCACTGCTCGGCTATTATTTTTCATTGTTGTAAATAGCGAGAGGCAGATGAAAAGGTAAAAAATATGTTGGTTGGAAGATACTTATTCTCGCTCACCTGGGGTAATCAAGGGGAGACATCAACCCCAGATTTGGTAAGTAATAATTCACATTTGACTTTAATACACCGTGATAAACTTTGAGGAATATATCTTTTAAAACATAAAACCCTTTACCTGTGATTTAAAGTTCGGGGATTGGTCCCGCTCCGCAGGCAGGTCAGATTTAGCGTCTCTGGAAATTCCAGAGCAATTTTAAACTACTCCTTTTGATCACTTGCTGCAGCTCCAGCTTTCAAAGAGAATGAGATGTTTGGGGAATGAATTGTGATGGACTTATATGAAAATTTATACGGCCAAGAATTGGATTTGTTCCCCTGGAATATTACAGATTGTTTTATGTTGGAATTACATCAGTGTGCAGGGCAGCAGCAGGCTGGCTCAGTGGAGCCAAGCGGGGCCTCGCCTTCCCACTGGGAATGGAGCTCCCCGCTCCTGGCCCCTCGCACCCTACAGAAAATAATGGCTCCACGACTCACACGCGTGAAAGAAGAGGGGACATTGGGATGTTAGAATAAGTGTTTGAGAAAGGACTAACGATCCTTTCCTAATTTCTTTCCCATCCGTCTCGTCCCTTCTGTCTTCCCTGTCACCATCCTATTTCCGGCCTTCATCACCCCACGCCTTATTGCCATTGTTCCCCGTCAGCCCGCCCTCTCTCCCTGCGCTAATCTGTCCGCACACGGCCACGTCGCCAGCCCTGCTCGTGCGCCACTTTAATCATGGAATCCCTGGCCGGTCTTCAGCGGCTTTCCACTCTCCTAAACACCTGGCTAACTAGCACTCAAGCCCTTTCTAGATGGGACTCTTGCCTCTTCTTTTCCCCATGGCCACTCATTTCACAACCACCACTCCATCCATGCTTCTCTTAGGGCTTACCTGTATTGGGCAATCACCTGCTAATCGGTCTCCTAATAGGTCTCATCTGAACTAGTATTTTCCAGTCTGTTATACAAGTACTATTGATGGCAGGCAGTATGATATTGGGAGTTACACAGACACTTTTATTCTCAGAAAGCATTTCTAATACATTGCTAACATGATATTGTAAAACAGTTACCAGTAGAGCAAAGCTATGAATTTATGCTTGGAATGAGAGTCATCCAAAAAGTTGGCTAAAAGGTAGCTCCATGAGGCGTCTGGGTCTGTTGAGGAACCATCTTCACCTCACCTCCCGGGTGGTTCCACCACTCACCTGGAGCTAGGTGGTTTACTGCTATGCCCCGATTGGCAGTCGTTTGATTGTAAGGATGACAAAGTGAGAACCTTGGCTCCATCTTACCGTCTGGCCGGCTGGCCCAGTGCGGGGACCGGCACTTGTACTGCAAAGCCTTAGAGCAGTGATTTGAAACATTAATGCAGCTCTCTGAAGAGTCCAAATTACAAATGATGAGTAGCTTCCCTACCCGGGGACTCTTGTTCAATATTCTTCTCTATTTAATTTTTTTTTGAAATTTACGGGAAATGATATTAAATGAGGACCCATCGGCAGAAAGTGCTGAAAGAGGAAACAAAGAGGATGTCAGAGAATGCTGAACCTCGTGAAAGCTCTGCACCCACAAAACAAGCTGTGGCTTTGTAAATTCACTCTAAGTACATTTGAGGAACAATAAACCATAAAAGAGGTTACCGTGACCTTGATTCCTGCAGAGCATTTGAGATGAAAGTTCTGAGGATCAGAATGCATTTGTTCGGCTGCAGTGTTGTGGACTGATTAAAAACAACTCCTGCTCCTGGAACCCCTCTCAGAATGTGGATGAGGGGCTGGCCAGGTGCCCGGCGCAGGGGGGGGTTCGGGGGGCACCTCTCGAGATGGGTCTTTCTGGCCAAGACTGATTTAGAAAATGTGGTTTCCATCTCTAGGCTTAAGTGAGAACTTCTGCTTCCAACCTCTTGAATCAAGACGCTTGGCTGAGGTGCCTCCTCGGTTGCCAGCAGGGATGTGAAGCAGAGAAACCGAGGCAGGGCCAGCGCAGGTCAAGGCAGTCGGCCCTCTGTAAACCTGGTGGGAGGGAAATACCCAAATCCTGTTTTGGAGCTGATCTGCCAGTCAGGCTCCTCTCTCGCTCATTGTCAAATGTGGCCCAACGTGTGACCTGGCCTCTGACCAAGGAGGTAAGCAGCTCGTCCTGCCTTGGAGCTGTGAGGGAAGAGAAATCACTTCAATAGGCCCCTCTCAGATGTGGAGGCGTCTGAACTAGAGTTAAACTGTGAGGTTTAACAAAGGAATACAGGATGCCAGTTAAGCTTGAATTTCAGACAGGCGAGGCATCATTTTTATAACATAATGTCACACATCATATTCAGGACATAAATGTATAAAACTACAGGCCTGATGCGTCAGACTCATGTATAGGTAGGGTCTCTAGGCCTGATTGGCTATCAGGGCTGATTGGGGCCTTCCAGCTGCTAGCTGGGGCCTCCCTCCCCAATTGTCAGCTGCTGTCTGGCCTTCCTTTTTTCCGTGCCACCCCCTGGTGGTCAGTACATATCATAACACACAATAGAACTTCCAGTCTCCCAGTCAAACTTCTGTGGGGACACTTTGCATATTAGCCTTTTATAGATATAGACTAGAGGCCCTGTGCACAAAATTTGTGCATGGGAGACGGGTGTCCCTCAGCCCAGCCTGCACCCTTTCCAATCTGGGTCATCCCTCTCATAATCAGGACTATTGGCTCCCAACCTTCACCTGCCTGCCTGATTGCCCGCTAACCACTCCTCTAATAGCCTGATCAAAGCCTAACTGCTCCCCTGCGAGCCTGATTGCCCCTAACTGCCTCCCCTGCAGGCCTGGTTTCCCCCAACTTCTCCCCCCCCCCCCGCCCTCCCTTCCCCCACTGGTCTGGCCACTCCAAATTTCCCTTCCTTGCCAGTCTGGTTTCCCATAACTGCCCTTCCCTGCAGGCCTGGTTGCCCCCAACTGCCCTTCCCTGTAGGCCTGATTCCCCCAACTGCCACCCCTTCAAACCTGGTCCACCCCAACTGCCTTCTCCTGCAGGATCGATCCTTCCCAATTGCCCTCCCCTGATTGTCCACAATTACCCTCCCCTGCTGGCCATATGCGGTGGCTATCTTATGTTGGAGTGATGGTCAGTTTTCATATTGAGCTTTTATTATATAGGACTAGAGGCCCAGTGCACAACATTTATGCATGGGGGTGGAGAGAGGGGCGGTCCCTCAGCTTGGCCTGCACTCTCTCCAATCTGGAACTGCTCAGGGGATATCCAATTGCCTCTTGCAATCTGAGACTGCTGGCTCTTAACCGCTTGCCTGCCAGCCTGCCTGCCTGATTGCCCCTAACTTCTCCCCTGCTGGCTTGCTCAGCCCTAACTGCCTAGCACTCAGGACCCAGGATTCCCTCCTCTGGCTGATTGCATGCACCCAGTATCCAGGCTTCCCTACCTTTGGCTGGCTCCAGGCACCCAGATCCCAGGTCAGTGTCTTCTGGGCTGGCCATAGCCACAGGGGACTGTGGGCAGGTGACTTCGCCTGGACCGCAGCTGCAGGTGCTGGAACCATGGGGTGGGTGGCTTGTCACTCTCCTGGGTCGCAGCCCCAGCAGCTAGTGCCCAGGACCACAGGCTTGTGGCTTGTCCTCTCCCAGGCTGGGCCGCAGGCATAGGTGCAGCCACTGGTACCTGGGACCATGAATGTGCGGCTTGTCCCTCTCCCAGGCCACAGCCTGGCTGGTCCCCATTCCTCTCTCCCCAGTGTTAAACGTCTGAGCTGTTAAGGTGTGATGGCATGAGGGTGTGATGACCATTTGCATATCAGGTCTTGATTATATAGAATAATAGAGACCAGGTGTATGAAATTTGTGCACAGAGGGGGTTATCCCTCAGCCCAGCCTGCCTCTTCTCCAATTGGGGATCCCTCTCACAATCCAGGACTGCTGGCTCTCAACTGCTCGCCTGCCTGCCTTCCTGATTGCCCCTAACCACTTCTGCCTGCCAGCCTGATCACCCCCTAACCACTGCCCTGAGAGCCTGATTAATGTCTAACTTTCCCTCTGCCAGCCTGTTTGCCCACAACTTCCCTCCATTACAGGCCTGGTCTCCCCCAACTGCCCTCCCCTGTTGGATATCTTGTGGTGGCTATCTTGTGTCCACATGGGGGTGGCCATCTTTGACCACATGGGGACAGCCATCTTGTGTATTGGAGTGATGGTCAATCTGCATATTACTTTTTTATTAGATAGGACAGAGGCCTGGTGCATGGGTGGAGGCTGGCTGGTTTACCCTGAAGGGTGTCCCGGATCAGGATGGGGGTTCCCTTGGGGTGTGGGCGGCCTGGGTGAGGGGCCTGTGGTGGTTTGCAGGCTGGCCATGCCCCCATCGACCCAAGCAGAGGCCCTGGTATCTGGGATTTATTTATCTTCTATAATTGAAACTTTGTAGCCTGGAGCAGAGCCAAGCCTCCTTCTCACTCCATGGCCGGCAGCCATTTCTGTTGGGATTTATGTATCTTCTATAATTGAAACTTTGTAGCCTAGAGGGAGAAACACTAGCCTGCTCTCTCTAGCTCCATGGCTGCTGCCATTTTTCTTGAGATTTATCTTTTGTAATTGAAACTTTGTAGCCTGGAGTAGAGGCCTGGGCCGGCCAGAATGTGTGGAAAGCTTGGCTTCCTCCATTGCCAGGGAAACTCAAGCCTCCCTCCTGCTCTCTGTGGTGGCAGCCATCTTGGTTGGGATTAATTTGCATACTCGCTCTGATTGGCTGATGGGTATGGCTGGTTGGCCTGGCTGGTGGGTGTGGCTTGTGGGTATAGCGGAAAGATGGTTAATTTGCATATTATTCTTTTATTAGGTAGAATTATTTTTTGCTTATTTAAAATTCAAAACTAACTGTGCATTCTGTATTTTATCTGGCAACCCCATTTCAAGCATTTTTTTTTAAAGATGATTTTCATATAGGTCTTAAGTCTGATGGTGTCGATTTTGCAGCCTTGGCATTATGGACATTTGGGCTGATGTTCTTTGATATGGGAGATTGTCTTGTGTGCTGAAGGCTGTTTGGTTGCATTTCTGGCTCCTACTCACTGGGTGCCAGTAGCACCTGTCCCCTCTCCACTGTGACAACCAAATATGTTTTCAGACGTTAACAGTTGAACCCTGGGGAAGGCAAAATCACCTCCAATTGGGAACCACAGCTTGAGAGGTGGTGGTAAAGCAGGATTGTCAAACCTGTCATGATGGTGGACCAGAAGGTGGCCCTTTTATCCAGACATGATGCAGGTCCTGCCCATCTGCATTCCTGCATCCGACAACATTCTGGGCTCCTTCCCAGTAATGTTAGGAGCTGACTAGACCTGTGTAGAGGAGCCCAGTAATCCCGTGTGGATTCTAATCACTAAGAAGTCATCCTCTCCTCTTGTTGCCTTTCTACACAACTCACATGAGGCTAAATATGACAACTCTTTAGGTTTAACTCAGGCATCTTCTTCAAAGAATACCCAGGACGGCAGGTGTGCCTCAGTATTTGAGCATTGATCTATGAACCAGAAGGTCCCAGGCTCCATTCCTGGTCAGGGCACATGCCCAGGTTGTGGGCTTGATTCCCAATAGGGCTGTGCAGGAGGCAGCTGGTCAATGAACCTCTTTCATCATTGACGTTTCTATCTCTCTCCCTCTCCCTTCCTCTCTGAAATCAATATATATAAAGAATACTCCAGACACCATAAGCCAAGTACTTGTATTTCATCAGAGATTATACCCGTGAATAGTCTGAGTTAAATTTAGTATTTAATGAGCAAACTCTTCCAGTCAAACCACCTGACAGAAGTGTGCATCTCATCTTTTTGCTCCATTTTGTAGAAGGAGAAACTTTGGGAATTGGGTCATGAATTCTGTTCTAGCATTTCCACCTACAAATGTATCCTTGTAAAAAAAATGCTGATGTGCCTTTATGTGGTATTTCCTTTTTGTAAAGTTCCTCTACCTCAATATGCTCTCATACTCCCTTGGAGAAAACGGAAGTGGTGTTTGCTTTATTAACCTTGAATGTCCAGCATTGACAATTAATTTTGTAGGCCTATCAGCTTAGGTAGTGGGAACATTTTATTAGCAAGTTAAACGTCACTGGTTTCCATATTTTGTAGGCTTTTAGAGAAGCATGATTTTATACAAACCCAATGAGCAAAGCAAAGACAATGCACCTGCCTGGTCATATTGCTGTGGGAAATCTCTGTTCTCAATTCTCTATAACGGTTGTACCTGCTCAAATCTCTCTTACCGAGAGTTTCCCTTCAATAGGAACACTCTTTCCCGAAGACCCGCCTTATAGAATAACATTGTCTTTATTTTAATCACAGGCCTTCATCATTGTGGAAGAGCTCGGATCCTTCTCAGATTCTAATATTTGTATTTAATCAATAATCACATTTCCTTTTCATCCGTCTTACCTCTGCAGTGGCATTTTCCCAGCCGCATATGTTTTATTGTGTAAGAATGCAATTGAAAGAGCCATTCATGTTTGCAAAAAGGATAATGTTTTATTGTTGGTTAGGAAGAAAAGAAATGGCACACTTTGTATAGCAGACCTCCTGCTCCAGCACAGTGGGTTCTGCGAGGGAGGGACGGGTGAACAGCCTTGGAAAGAGGCCACAGAAAGCCCCTGGTATTCTGACCACGTCATAAAGTAAGCCCTGGTGATTGTTATGTCTCTAACTGACAAGCGTTCAATTCGCATTTGAAATGCATAAGCTCTGTGCGGCCTGAGGGTCTGGAAAGACGAAGGGATGATGGTCAAAATCCTCAACAACAATGCGGCATGACCCCATCAGTGACTCCAGGGCAGGATCCCCAAGACCGTCCGGCAGGGCCCTCTGCTCTGTGACTGGACCATGGCAGGGGCCGGAGAGCGGGGGCAGGGCCAGCATAAGGGAACAGCCATTTAGGCACCAGCCTGTGGGAGCTGGAGCAGCTGACCTGTGGGCCTGGACAGTAGGAGCTGCGGAGGCACAGGGCTTAGAAGGTTAGAGACTAGTCAGGCCCGTCACTGCCGCGCACTCACTGTCTTGGGGATGTCAGTTCCTGGGGCCTCTCCTTTCTCTGTGCAAAGGGAGGATGTTGGATGAGAATGTTCCATTCCTTTGTAAGAAGCTACTCCTCCCCCACACCGACCTGCGCGTCCTGTGTCCTGCGCACCCAGGGGGGCGCCCTTTCCGCTCTGACACAGCCCTGGCCGCCGGGCTGAGGCCACCAGGCCCGGTGAGCACGGCCGGGAGCCAGACGGAGCCAGCGGCCCCTTTCCCGAGGCGGCCCAGGAGGAGTTTTCAGTGTTTGGAGGAATTTACTGCTGAGTAGAAAAATGTGTCAGTTTACTACAGAAACCGAATAAATGTAACTTTTGCTTGAAATTACCTAGTCAAGCAAAAGCAGGTCCTTTGAAGTTTTTGCTGTTTGCCTGGATTGCAATAAGTTCCCTGCCTCTCCACCTCACTGCTGCCGTCTCCGCTTGGTTATTGATACATTGTGCTTTTTATGTCCAATAAGTACAGTGCAGCATCTCCCCGGAATACATAAGAACACAGCAATGAGCCATGCCATGCCTGCCGGAGACAGAACAAGTCCAGTGTAACTTCAACCTAGATGTGTTTCCCCCAAAAATAATCTGGTTGATTTGAAAAGTACATTCTAATTTACATAAAATCTCTTTTAAAAAAATGTAATTGATATTTTAGAGAGAGAGGCAGGGAGCGGGCGAGAAGGAAACACGGATGTGAGAGCATGTGAAGAGCTGCCTCCGGCACACCCGCCCGGGAGCCGGGCAGGTGCAGCCGGGAGTCCAGCTGAAAGCTTGCAGGGCAGCGCACCCTGAGCCACACGGCAGGGCCACACAAATCCTCTTTGGAAATCTGTAAGTGTGTGGAGGCGCTCAGCGTAATTCTTAATTACCTTAAACTTCATCAGGAGAGAACACGATGCTTTTGAAAGCACTTGCTGATTTGGGAAACCAGGTAGTCAGCCCCTCGGCACCCGTGCAAATGGGTCAGCAAAGCGAGCTGATTCTGTTTTAATGTCCCGTTACCCGTGGGACCGGACAAACAGAAAGGAGGAAACGAGGAATCGATGATCTGGGCCATTTTCTTGAAACTTGCACAGAATTCCCATTTCCACTCACTGGATAAAAGGAGTTAAGAACACGTGTCACTGGCGAGGCCACCGCCTTGCACATGGAGTAACACGGGCTAGAGCCACCGGCTCCCTCAGAGGACATCATGCTCGAAATCCACTGGAGGTGCTCCCAGACATCTGCTGTAATTACGGGGACATGGTTTCTAATTTATGTAATTCCCTTTCCTACCTAAACTGTACAGATAAGTGAATTTTAAGAGATCGTATAAATAAATTTTTAATTACAAAATGATGTTATGCAATACATTATTAATAATAACCAACAATGCATAATGTTTATGCATGAGTCCATTAGAAAGATGAGCTAACATGTGTCAATGGTAAAGAATGCACTAATTTGTCCCGAGTCTGTGAGTGAAGTCACATTCATGCGGCAAGCAGCGAGCGCACGAGCACAGCGGTCAGCATGCTGTGTGGCTGGGACACATCTCTTGCCCAGGGCGTGGAGGAGGGACTTAGGCCGTGCTCATCGCATGCGATCAGCATCTTAGTCTTCAGCGAGCCGTGCGGGTGTGGAATTTGGAAGACGATCTTGGAGGGCCCTGCTGACTTCCCAGGCTCCGCGGGCAGGCCCTCCGGCTAGCGGTAGCAGATCTCTGAAATCTCCATGGCCAGCTCCAGGCACTCGCCGGTCTCGTGGCAGGACTCAAACAGGCTGCAGTCCATGTCACAGTTGCAGTTGCAGTCGTTCCGGGAGTGGCCTTCGTCCGAGGTGTGTTGGTAGCGGTGGGAGGGGCAGCACGCGTTGGTGCACACCGTCTCACACGTGTCCGGGAGCCTCAGGAGGCAGTCCCAGAACTGGCAGAAGAGGCAGGTGAGGATGAGGGAGGCGCACTCCTCTGTGCAAAGGAGGAAAAGACAGTGAGCAGGGCGCAGGGCAGTGGTGTGGAGGGCTGGTGTGGCCATGGCCGTGGTAGCTCACCGCCCTTCTCAGCTCCTGTCCGCGGCGGGCGGCAGGCCGGCGGGCCCCGTGCTGTCTGAGGCTCCCCCCCCCCCCCCAGGCACCCTCTCCTTAATGAGGGCTTATTGGCTTCCTGAGCGTTTCCTATTGATCCCACACAATCGGCTCATTTAGAGCCTGTCACCTCTGACCTCTGTTCACTGGGCATGCGGAGCTGCTGGGAGCCACACAGCCGTCTGGAGACCAGCAGGTCCTCGGAGCAGGGATGGTTCAGGAGCAGTTAGGGTTGGGACAGGGAAAGACTACAAACTTCTCCGATTTGGTCGCAAGGCTTTCTTATTTGTTTGGTGTGGATTCCCATGCACTCTCCACACCTGTATTCAAATCCAAGCGAAAAGCACCTTTCAAAACCTAATGTCAGTAACTTTTAACTAACCATAGTTTTATTTTATTGTATTCTCTGTTTAATCCTTGTCTCTAGTTTTCCTTCAGTTCTATAAAACCTTGATTAGAAGAATACGTCATTATATTCCCAAAAAGGTATAAATCTGATCAATCCCTTTTAAGAAAATTGGTCTAAAGATTTACTATGCAGACTTGTAAAAACCTAAAAAAGTATCTCTAAGGCCTTGAAGGTAATTGGCAATTCTAGCCAAACAGCTGTGATGGGTTATAGGTTATTACATTTTTGGTTTTCATAAAGGGAATTAGTTAGAAGATGTAGCAGTTCTCTTGTTAAAATTATAACTTTTCTTTTTAGTTAGAAATTTCCCAAAAACATGGGGGTGTTTTGTAGAAATCTACCTAAGCGTTCGCATGACATGTCCTGTGACTGAGGTCAGTGCCCGGAAATAGCTGGTGGGCGAAGGGAAGGGCTTCCCCAGCAGAGAGAGAGTAGCTTTGCCTTCCGGACTCTCCTTGGCAGAAACCGTGCAGCCAGAGGGAGGCGTGCTGGCCGGTGGCAGTGCAGCCCTGAGCCCCTCACTCAGCCTCAACACGCTTCCCAGGAAATGTTCCCTTTCATCCTTCCTGGACTGTCAATCCTCAAGAGAGAAGAAAGAGCATGGGAACCTTTCTACAAAGGAGCAAATGTTTCAATTTCTTTTACAAGACACTGTGTCCAACGTGAGTCCTGCCTGGGTGGACATGGACAGAGCCTTCCTCCTGTCTGCCCTGCCTCCTGGCCCGGCCCCTTCCCCAAGACACAGCGGTGGAGGCCGCCCGGGCTTCGCGGCACCTTAACCCCCAGGCGTGGGTGCAGGCAGCGCTCCCTCGCACCTTACAGGACGTTCTCTCTGCCGGAGGGTGCAGTTTTATTCACCGAGAGCTGGTTTCTAACGTGTGATCATCTCACCCATGTCTCCTACGTCACTGCAAAGCACCCACAAAAACTCAGAAGTGAGCACAGTGCAGACTCTGTTTTGCGTATGCATTTCTGTCCAGGGCGTGTTGGTGATCAAAGATCTGGGCTTAAAGCCTTTCCAGTGTCACCAACACCAAGCCTGCTGCTGAGGCAGCCCTGCACAGAGGAGGCGCCCCCAGGAAAAACTCAGCAACCGCCCCTGCCCCGCAGGCGGAGGCACAGGAGACGTCCTCGGGGCATGACTGGTGACAGCGCCCCCTGCGCCCCATCCTTTGTGGAGGAGACTCGGGGTAGTTCGGAGGTGAGGGGGCGGGTGCAGGGGGCTCATGTCCTGGGAAAGGACAGGGACTTGTCTGTGCAGTGACCTAACAGTTCCTGTGGGCACAGAGCCGCGGGCTCAGTTCTGGTGCCAGGTCTCTGGGAGTTGGCAGGTGCCAGAGGCCTGCTCCTGACGTCTGCCATCCATTTTATTAAAAAAAAAAAGGACGTTTTCACCCACCTCTTGGGCCAAATTAGCATTTCTTTCCTCTCCCTTCTACTTTGCACTTGAGAATAGAGCGAGTTCGTTCTCAGTCCTTTTTATTTGATTATAAAAGGCAGAGCCTTTAACAGAAAACATGGCAACATTAATGAATTGGAAACAGATCTTCCCCAACTTCCAAGTGTGCTCACACTTTTCCCCACGCCCTCTGACCCCGTGCTGCAGGGCAGCGCAGGCTCGCTGCGTGGTCCCTTCGCACAGGAGGGGCGGGCGGCCACGGGAGCACCGGCCGCGGCTGCTGGGACCAGGCCAGGCTCCCTTCCGGGGTGTTTGCTGCTGCTGCTGCTGGTGGTGGTGGTGGGCGGGTCCTCGTTACAAAGAGTCACATGCGATCACAGTGGAAAAGGTGCCGCTACAAGGAGTTTCCACAAATGCTGCTTTCATGGCCACACCCTGTCTTCCTGAGAACCCTCCAGCTTTCAGCCTGGCCCTGGGGCCAGCCCTGACCTCCCCATGCCCTCTGGTCCCTGGGCATCCCCTGCCCCCTGACCCCTGGGACCTCCTCCTACTCCCTTCCCCCTTGGGGTCTGCCCCTGCGCCTTGCCCCCTGTCCCCTGCGGCCTCCTCTGGTGCTGGGATGAGGGTCGGGTTGGGGTGGCAGGAGCGGGCCTGCTGGGAACACTCAGCCCCAGGAGCTGCCCCCTGCTGCTTTGAGAATTGCCATCCAATACAGCAAGATGATGGTTCTTCCGGGAGTGACCCCAGAAAAAGAGCAATCACCCTTCTTCTCCTCAAACAGAGGCAGAGAGCAGGCCCGCGGAGCCCGCTCAGATCCGGAGAGCGGGCCTGGGAGCCACAGGGGCCATGTGGGGGGAATCTGGCGGAGCCAGGAAGCTCGCTCGCTCGCAGCGGCTCTGGGCGGTCACTGGAAGGTCTTGGTCAGAAAGTGCACACATTGGTTCCCACTTCCCGTTTGTAAAACGTCTGCACTGCAGAGTGTGAGTAAATATGACTGAGTGCTCCTTCCAGCCGGGTCACCCCGCCGTCATCCATGCCGGCAGCTCCTTAAACGTGTCAGGATCCATTTAGGTTCAGACAAGCACAACTAACATCCAGTCAGTTCTCTGGAGCCGGAATGACTGGATTTGGGTGATACTTAGTAAATTTGTGCTTATGTCTTTTATTTTCTGAGCAAATGAACTGAAATAATTATAAAATTGAAACACTTTATCAGGTGACACTACTGCATTTAATTGTATGACATTTGCTGGGGAGGAAATGTAATCATTTTACTCAGTAGCCCATGGTGTAATTAAGACTGTTCTTTGGAGGTATCTTGTATTTGTGATCTCCTCTTCCACCTGGATGAGACATCTCAGATTCAAAATTACACACCAATTAGGTGTGCTCCCAGGATTCCTTTCGGGAGCCTGTGTTCTCACCACCGTCTCCCTGCTTTTCGTACCCACGGGGATGCTTCTGCAGTCAGAACGGAGAAACACTGTGGAGGCGGGCGGTGCCCGGGCCTCCTCCCGGGTCCCGGAGGGACCGGCGGGGCCTCCGTAAAATGCTGTGAAACCCCATCGTGCACCGTGACCCGCACTGGGAGGCTGTGCGTGCTGTTTAGCAGGACGGCTATGTGTGTAAATAATGGACATCAGCAATTAAGCACCGTCCCCGCACTCACTATGCGTTTGAAAAGAAATGGACCGCACGTGGCACAGGAGTGGGCGTGCTGCCCTCCCCTCTGTCCCCGCTGGTTCTGGAAGCGGCTCCTGCATTTACCTCTGTGCGAGTGACCTGCTCCCACCGGCTGCCCCTAAATTAATCACCACGAAACGCTCCACCGGGAAGCGTCTGACTTAGCTCTGACTCCCCTGAGCGTGTCCTTCAGGGTAACGGAGTGTGGTTCGGCCTGAGTGTGGCCTTGGCCTGGGTTCCTGCACTCTGCCCCCCAGGTCCCACCGTCTCTCACCGTGGGGGAGGGCTGCCACTGTGGGAGGGAGGGGAGGAGGGCTGGGCGGCAGCTGCTGTGCTGGCCGTGAGCCAGAACGCCCTGGTCACTGGCCTGCGCCCGGGCCTGCGGAAGCGGCCCAGTGGTGCCCACGGCTCCCTTCAGCTCTTGAGGAGGATGCGAGATGCTCCGCATGGCGGCTGCTTCAGTGCAGCGGCCCTCTGGCCTGAGAATGGGGTGTGCGGCACCACAAGGCTGCTCCTTCTCCCGCCCCTGCTGGGGCTCAGGGAGGCCTGCGCCGCGCTGCCCAGTGTGCCTGAACACCAGGGCGGGTTCCAATTCTGGGGTCACACGGCCAGGACCCTTTACGAGGAAGACCCTGGCGTCCCTGACACGAGCTGACAAAATGCAGAGGCCTCTGCTGCATGGCCTGTTTTCCTGCTTGGCATCAAACTGAAAAAGCCAGAAACTTGGGCATCATCTTGGACTTGAGGTCATGACCTGGCAGTCGCAGGCCAACGTGGGCCCGAGCTGCTGGGCTGTGTGGGGGTTGGTAAGGGAACAAGTTCCCAGGCGCTAGTGGGCACTGTGCCTCTCCCTCCTCCTCTGCCTCTCCTGCCTCGCCCTCTGGTCACCTCTTTCCAGTTTACACCGGCATCCCAGCGTCTCCTGCTGACCAGGCAGCTGGGTCTGTGGCTTCTGGTCTAAAGCTTCCATGACAACGTTTGTACAAGACACCACCTATATGACATGTTAGAATCTTCTCTTCCCTATTTTCTAAAACTGTAATCATCATAAAAGCACACCCGGAACCTATGGTGTGACAGCTCTGCACCGACTGCTGCACGCATGTCATTCAGGTCACCTTCAAAGCTCTGTGGGCTGCTACCAGCCCGTTATGTCACCAGAGGCTGAGCTTCAGAGTTGGCAACAGACAGACAAACAGTTTTGCAGTTAACGATTTCAGAGCCAGGAGTTAAACTGATGTGATTCCAAGTTCCTCTTACACAGACTTTGTTTTAATTTTTTTTTTCTTATTTGTAAAAAGTAAATATGAATTTAATTACAGACCAGAAACTATACCTGTTTGAATTTTCCTTTGAGAAACTCCTTCTAGCTTTCTCTTAACACAATGTTCTTAAAAGGCTTATGTCTCCCGTAAAGGCCACTGCACGGTTACCCTGAGTGCAGTTTGCGTGTCTTGGTGTTGTCCGTGACTTTAAACTTGACTATCCTAACCATTTAGCTCCAAATCAGTTGGAAACAGGCTCTGCGGACGGAACGTGCTTTGTCACGTGCGGGGCCAGCGTGGTGTAGGTTTGCGCTGATCAGCATGCTTGGCAAGTGATATTGCCTAGAGCAGTGTTTCCCAACCTTCTCTCATGATGAGAATCACCTGGTGGAGTTGTTAAAACACAGATTCCCGAATCCCAACTAAGAAGTGCTAAACTAGAATTTTTGAGAACATATAGGTAAAATTGCATACCTAACTTAGTGCTCTGTCTATAAAATCTGTCTTAGAGCACTAGTTAAGTATACAATTTTACCTATATGTTCCCAAAAATTCTAGTTTAGCACTTCTTAGTTGGGATCTGGGAATCTGTGTTTTAACAACTCCACCAGGTGATTCTCATCATGAGAGAAGGTTGGGAAACACTGGCCTAGAGGAACCAACCCTTTTATGCAAGTTGCTGCTGTAAGCATCTCGGTATTCTATGCAGCCTACGTTTATACTGTCCCAGCATGTCAGTGCCACTCCACCCTGCCTTCTCCTCTCCACCTCAGCAGCCCCAGATCTGAGGAAAGAAAGTGTGCCCTTTTCTTCACCACTTCGTAGCCCCACAGCAAAAGCGAGTGCACCTCACCCCACCGCTTCCGAAGCAGCCTGCCTCTGACTCCCAGCCTTGAGAGCAACCCATCTGCCAAGCACCTCATCATTGCAAAGTGACCTTGACATGTGTCACTCACCAGGGCTCTCAAGTGAAAGCCGTCTTGTTTAATATTCATGCAGCATCCCCCCTAACAGCACATGTGATGCGTGCACAGGGCTGGGGGCTGGGAGCTTTATTTAGAGAGGGTGGTTCTGAGAAACATACCATCAGTGTCTCTCTGATGAGCTGGCGTATCGGTTTGGAGGTAAGAAAATCTCGTTTGACATTCTTCAAGGGAGGACAGTGATGTGGTGGATCCTGACAGCTTTTTCTCGGTGGAAGTTTCCTTGGCTGGTCCATCTGTGATGTTGAACTCCGATACTGAATTGATAACGATAGCATTAATGGGTTTCTCTTCTGCATGTTTGTCATTTGTGAGTTGCGTATCTAGGTAAAAAAAGAAAAACACACACACACAAGCTCACTATAGCAGATACAATTTAGTGATCCTAAGAATGGACATTTGCAGAAAATTTCACATTCTAGATTTCTCTAAGAACAAAAAGTATTTTTAAAAACAACTGGTAGTTATAAAATAGTCACAGGGATGTAAATATAGTCAATAATTAACAACTACCTATGACGCCAGGTTGGCGCTGGAGTTACTGATGGGAAGGGACCACTCTGTACAACACATGAGTGTCTAACCATTATGCTGTACACTGAATATAAACTGTGGCTGAACATTTTTTAAAAAACAAAACAAACAATAAAAAAGAATGAAGCATTTTGGAGCAGAAAATTTTGTATGAAAATACAAGTAAGAATGAAAGAGTGCAATAATTATAAAAGTATAATTATAAAAATAATTATAAAAGTCTTCAGAGCACAATTCACATGGGGAACCCTTTTAAAATTTGGCATTTTTTAAAGCTCAGGCCACCACTTACTTCTCTTCACTCCACCCAACAGATCAGATCGCAGTCCCTGGGGATTTTTGAAGCTCCTCAGTTGATTCCATCATGCAGGCACATTTGAGACTCCCTGCCTCAGGGGACCTTTGCGTTTGAGAGTGGAGAGGGGGAGAGAACACGCCACTGCTGTGTGCATGAGTGATGTTCAGAAACCAGTCATGACCGGTCGCTCTCCAAGGTCTCGTAACAGAAGGGGAGCTAACAGTACAGCACACACGATTGTCTTAGGCCCTTTTATTTCCTTCCGATCCTCCCAATAGCGTTGGCTTTCAACAATATTTAATTTTTATTCCCAACCCTTATGCTGCTGGCTTTATAGCTCTTAATGGCAGTTTGATTCATCCTAAAAAGGATTGGCAGAAATAAGTGTTCAGAAAAAACAACTATTGTTGATAGTAATTAATGAAATATTGAAGAGATAGAATTAGCTTAACAGACTGAGAACCTCTTGGCTTCCTATAACCCAAGAGAGATCCACCAAATTAATGATACAAGGATGCTGCTAGAAATAATTTATTTCTCTTGGGTACCAAAGTGCCCAGTAACCAGCTAATATCACAAACATAGCCTGTACACCAGTCCTCAGGGCTCTTCAACATGTGCTATTTGGGGCCAGATCACTGTTCATGATGGGGGACTGCAGGAAGTTTGGCAGCATCCCTGTCCTCTCCCTGCTCATGCCAGTGACACCCACCACCCTAGGTTGTGACGAAAAAAAGTCTCTAGATATTGCCAAATATTTCCTGGGGGCAAAGCACCCAGGCCGCAAACCAAATCACATACGAAGAATGGGGCAAAAGTAGGTTTACAGTTGTAAGCATGTGAAAGTTTATTCTTGTATTATTATTTATCACTTACTATAGCATTTTCTATATGAACAACCATAAACCTACTTTTGCCTCACCCTGTACACCTTACTTAACAAAAACACTAAGAGGTCGATACTGCCAGCCTCTCTGAACAGAGAGAAAAGTATGAATTGGTGTCTCCAGCTAAAGGCTGAATGAGTGTAACTGAGGCTCAGATATTAATAGTTTATAAGTTGCCTGAAGAATCTTTCTTAGCAAATGGTGGAAGTGGGATTTCAACCCAGGCCTGCTGGGTTCTAAAAGCTTTGCTCTGATTTGTCTGTAGCTTTTGTCTCGCTTCCTGGCTGTAAAGACTGCACGTCAGCAAAACCCTCCTCACCCACCCCGAGTCCAGTGACGTGTCCCGACCCAAAATGAAGCCCGGCAGACAGCCTACTGACACGCCTCTCTGGGAACAGCCTTAGCCACACCAGGTGCCTCTGGCACACAGGGTCCTGTCGGTCAGGCACAGCAGCTTTGCAAGGCGCAGGGGCCGCTCAGAAAGAGCTGATGGTAACGGAACTTGCTAAGTAGGGAGCGTGCAGCAGCCCCGTGCTTACAGGTGCAATTAACAATCAGCTCAAATGATCCACACAGTCAGGCTGCATGGAATTCAAATTGCCTTCACACAAAGTAATTCAGTAACAACAACAAAAAAATTGGATAGAGGTTACTGAAATATGAGAACATACAGAGAAGACGGTACATAGCCAAGTGGTACATGATTCTCTTTTTAATTTTGTGACAATTTTAAGTACAGCAACCATTTGGAGGTACTGGGCTTGTACTGAGAGAATTTTATGGAGAACTTAAACTGCCATTCATAAAGTTATTTTAATCCTATATCTCTGTTTATATTTTTATTTTATTTTTTTAAATTTCCTCGTGGGAACTATCTGTTGCTCATTGGAAAGTCATCTGACACACACCCCAGTCTGTTCAGCCCGGAATCTGACATCTGAAGGAAGCAGTTTCTGGGTGAATGTAAATGACATCTTCTGTCTTATAGAGGCAACGCTAACAGTGTTTCCCCAGAATGCATCTTTCATGCTGGTATTTGACATTGTAACAAAGTATTACAAAGTAGCATAAGCTAAAAGGAGAATCACATCAAAATGGTATCACATCTCTGCAGAGAAACTATATAAGGAACATGTGAAACTATATTTGGGATGTTATAGATAGATCTTGACATTAATGTAGGAAAAATAATTTTTCTCAACAGAAAAAAACACCAATGTTAGGGCAAAAATTAGAAGCTCAACTGTGTACCTCAGGGAAAAAAATTAAGTGTATCTTAAGTCAGTAAAATAGAAAATTTATGTTTGGGCTAGAAGCAATTTCAGAACCAATGGGCATGCACTTAAATATCAGAAAAGACAGACAGTTAATTAATTTTTTATTACCATTGAGCAAATGCTATTAATTTAATTCAATTAACATTTATTGAGCTGCCACATGCAATAGATGAATCAATATGACAGGAACGATTCATTTATTTACTTTCAGTTATTAAGGAAACACTTTAATCCTTTTTATTTTTGTCCACTAAATGTAACTTTTTAATTTTTGCATCCACCTGTTCACTGGGTGCATATCTATACACACAGTCACATTAATAATAAGCAGCATCTCTCCTCCCTGCTCCTCTCATTCTGTTCTTGTTCATCTGTCCCTTCTCTTCCTTTCTCTCTCTGTTTTGGTTTAATTTTTTTTTACTAACCTTTTCTCTGTTGTTAGTTGTTCCCCACCACCTCTCCCAGCTCTTCAATATATTTATTTCTCAAGACTTGGTCTCCTTAGTTTCTTTCTTTGCATCCTATCCTTGTTACTTGTTCAAACTCACAGCTTTGTTTTCTTTGTAAAGTTGACCCCAAATCTCTATTAGTTGGTTGGCCAGGCCCCACGCGAGCACAACTGTGGGCTGGCCCGTGGTTGGTGCTGAGAATCCGGAGTTCCCACAGGCGTGGTGCGCAGGAGGCCACAGTCATCACAGCCTGCAGCCCCGCTTGTAATGACTGTGGGTATTTCATGTAACTTACCAGGTAAACCCTTGCAATTCTTATGTCTCTTTCTACCAAGTCCCTTGTTCTTTCCCCAAATTGAGTAGCTCCAGTTTCCTAAGCTTAAAAATACTCTTTGGTTTGCCCCATCCCTCCATTCAGCTCTTTACAAAGTCTTATGCATCCTTCCTTCTAAACATCTCACCAGTCCATCTCTGCTTTTCCATTCCCCAAAGTACCCCTCAGGTCTAGGCATCTGTGCTCTCAGACCTGGACTGTGCCAGCAGTCACCGAAACCCTCCCTGTGACACCTGCACCGCAGTCAAAACGATGCCTTCAGCAAGAGTCTTCTGGTTAGATTACTCAGTTAAAAAAGCAAAACAAAGCACACCCTCCATGCACACACACAACATGTTAAGAGCTCATTTTTACCTGAATATTTTCCCATTCTCTTGTTCCAATTAACATACCAAATTTATTGCCAAATTGTCTACAGAAAAGGTAAGCCCTGGTAGGTGTGGCTCAGTGAGTGGGGGTGTCACACCTTGCAACAAAAGGTTTCGGGTTTGATTCCTGGTCAGGGAGCATACAGGAGGCAACCAATCAATGTTCCCCACATTGATGTTCCTCTCTCTCTCATTCTCTCCCTTCCCCTCTCTCTAAATCAATAAACATATCTTCCAGTAAGGCTTAAAAATAGAAGAGGTAACTTTTTGTTATAATTTTCTTGTGAATGGTGAATTCCAAAAGCCTATCCTATATAATATTATAAAACCCTAATATGCAAATCGACCGAATGACAGAACAACCAGTAGAATGACTGGTCGCTATGACACGCACTGATCACCAGGGGACAGACACTCAATGTAGGAGCTGCCCCCCACCTTCACCACCAGAATCACCCCATTGTTTGCCCTGCAGATTGGCCCTGCTCACTGGCCAGGCCTAGGAACCTTACCCGTGCACCTGGCCTCTAGTATAAATTTGATTAGATAAGCTTTTAAGAAAGGTTGATTTTAATGTTAAGGTGAGTTAGTATTTCAAATGTATAGGCCAATTTTAGAACTATAAGTTGAATTATATTTTCTCTTGGATCTCCACTACTCTTTGGTTTAGAATTTAATGCTGTAATTATCCCTGATTGAAATCAGATCAAAGCAGAAAGATGACATTTCAAGGAATATGCTACCAGCTGATTAAGTAAAAGTCCAGCTAGTAACAGCAGTTAGGTGAAGGACTCTGGAGAGGGTGAAAGGTGCGTGGGTTTTCTGTTGTCAACTTCACACAAATGTGAGAAATGATGTTTTTGTTTTTATTGTCAGGGTATGTAGACTGTACTGTCCCCAGCTTGGCAGGAATAACACAATACATACACATACACATACATGACGTAGAGGAGAGCAGCTGATACCATTGAACAGGCTGAAACTTATAGAAGGAGCTAGAACCAGGTTTTCTCAGCGTGGAACACTATTATCTGGTGGTGAGTACAGTGAGAACTGGCGCTGCTTAAAGACAGAACGACAGTAGCAAGTACGGCCTCCTCGGCCCAGACACCAGCGGACGGGTGTCTTCACAAACACACCGCCCTCTCTTTCTCCAAAGCTGAGCGGCTCCTTTTCTCAGCTGAGGGATGAAGTCTTCCTGAAATATTCCTGCCTTTTAGAATAAACGGAAATAACTCAGTCATGCGTGCTCCATTGCTATATGCTGTTAGTTCGACTGGACAAAACACAACTTTGGGTTCATCAAGTCTGTGTTTTGGTGGGGGAGAGGAATAAGCCGATGGATGGGCGTCTGGCCTCGGGTTCCAGGGGCAGCTCTGGTGAAGAGGTGCCTCAAAGGCCTCCAGGCTACAGCGGGCCTTCCTCAGGCTGGTGGTGACGCAGCTACAACCGCCCGCCACAGCTAAACGTTCCGTTCACCCAGAGCGGTGACAAGAGGACATTTCACCTTTAGGTTAGCCAGAGTAAACCCCTCCTCTAAACAAAGACAGAAAAAAAAATGTTATTTCTCTAGAAATAGGAGCGGTGAGAGCTCCAGGTGGAGAGGGTGAAGCAGGAAGGGAGAAGGACGAGAGGAGCACAGCCCCTCCCCGCTTCCTCCGCAATCCGGGCCCCTCAGTCCGGTGGCCGCTGCGGGTTTGGGCCCAGTTCGTTCTCGGGAGAAGCGCCGCAGCTGTGCTCCCTCTGGTGCTGCACCTGCAGACAGGCGGCGGCTCAGTGATCTACTGTTATAGCCCGGCCCAGAGCCGTAACCAGGAGCAATTCAGCCCTGGGAGGCGGTTAAATCTTCTTCGGACACGGAAACAGTTTGCAATTATGAGCCTCCATTTCATTTTTATGCAGTTATCTTCAGTTTAATGTTTGTACAAAGTGTCTCAAGAAATAAAGATCATGTTATTTCAGAAAAAAATTGGTTAGCTCTTTTTATAGCTTGATGCACTTGCATTAGTAATACGTTTAGGGCTCTGAAAAAATAAATGAAGCCAATCAAGTTATGAATTCGTGCAGAATTGGTGTTACATATACAGTTGATGTTTAAACGATCAGTGTTTAAATATAAATGTTAAAAACTAAACTATAATTATTCAAAATATCCTCTATTATGTTAAAACCATGACAATTTATTCATCCCAACTATTTTAATGTCACTTAAAGTCTCTTACTTGCATTATCTCATCTTAGGCTCCCAACAGTTTTGCAAAGTGTTATTATAACTATTAGATGAATGAGAAAGTGAATGGAGGGTCAGGCATTTTAGTGGTTTGCCCAAGATTACCCAGCTGGTAAGGGGCAGAGCTAGTACTTGAACTTATGTCTCCTAATTCCTGTGGCCGTCAAACTTCACATCCACAAATTGCTTTATGGAACCAGGCACTCTGATCTGAGATCAAGATACTCTTCTGAAGTAGAACTCCTTTGTCCCTTTTGACTTTCCTTACTCCTGGTTGATTGCTCTCGCTGGTATTTGATTAGGAGGCAATTTACATGTCTGCTCAGAACCACAGCGCCTACTGATTGCGCGTTCCACACTCCCCCTCGGAGGTCACCTCCTCTGTGCCGCTCCCCACAGTGCCCCCCACTCCAACAGAAAGGGATGCTCCCTGTGGGAGCTCTGGGCCTGGGCGACACCTCCTGCGGTCCTGCTTCAGCTTATTGTACGGTGGTTATTGTGGCTGCATTTGCCTCCTCCCTGTTCTGAGCTTCCCTAGGAAATGCATGCTCTATTCAGCTTTGACTCCCCAGCACTAGCTCAGTGTCTGGCAGAAAGCAAGAGTTAGAAATTGTTAGGAGACTGCAGTGACGGGCCGATGGAAGATGGGTATTTTGGTTGATGGTTGACAATTGACTCATCTTCCCTGAGACCAGTTTTTGCACACTCTTCCAGGGTCTTCCTCCCTCAATATGCCAGTTACCCTGGTGAGTCTAAAATTATCTCTATGGTACTAATATACACATTGATGCTTATTTTTATTTGAAAGCAACATTTGCATTTAAATCTGTAAAATTGAAGAATATAACAAAAGAAAAGAAAATCCCCTATAAATCCACCGTTATTAACACAATATTGTATTTGTGTCACAAAAGAAAATGGAAATATCTGGTATACATATATATTATAATTATAATATATTATTTATATATAATATATATCATATGTAACATATTATATATATAGTACTTCCAAGATGTCACTCACTCTGATTCTATTATATATATTACCATATATAATAAAAACCTAACATACTAAGTGTTCAGTTGTCCAGTCAGCCATTCAACCAATCAAAGCATAATATGCTAATAGTATGCTATGGCTGCTCAACTGCTTGCTATGACATGCACTGACCACCAGGAAGCAGATGCTTCAACTGGTAGGTTAGCTTGCTGCTGGGGTCCAGCTGACTGGGACTAAGTGAGACAAGCCAGACATGCTCTAGAGCACATGTGTCAAACACAAGGCCCGCGGGCCAAATCCGTCCCGCCAGGCCTTGCAATGTGGCCCGCACCGCGCTGTCATCACTGCAGTCTGCTGCGTTTCCATCACAATGACAGTTTATGACTGTTCAGTAAACCATTCGGCCCGCGATTTAGGCTGGATTTTAGATTTTGGCCCCTTCTCTGATTGAGTTCGACACCCCTACTCTAGAGCCTTCTTGTGTCCTTGCCGGGCCCTGATTGTGCACTGGTGGGGTCCCTCTGCCTGGCCAGTGCCCTCTCCCAATCTAGGATCCCTCGGAGGTTGATGGAGAGCTGGTTTGGCCCTACAGCAGAATGACTGGTTTCTATGACATGCACTGACCACCAGGGGGCAGATGCTTAACACAGGAGCTGCTCCCTAGAGGTCACTGCTTCACAGGGGGAGTGCTGCTCAGCCAGAAGCCGGGTTCAGGCTGGTGAGTGCAGCAGTGGTGGCAGGAGCCTCTTCTGCCTCCACAGTAGCATTGAGGATGTCCTACTGCCAGTGGGGGCAGGCCTAAGCTGTCAGTCAGACATCCCCTGAGGGCTCCTGGACTGCAAGAAGGTGCAGTCCAGGCTGAGAGACCCCCCCCCAACTGCAAGAATTTTGTGCACCGGGCCTCTAGTATGTGCATAAACATATGGACTATATATATATGACATATACAGTGTTTCCAAGACATCTCACTCACTCTTTTATGACCTTGGCATGTGTTAGGTCATTTAGTCCTCCCAGGAACCCTACCTGTGAGGTACCACTTGTGTCATCCCCATTTTGTGGATGAGGACACAAGAGCACAGAGATGGGAAGCACTATACCCAAGGCCACAAGCCGAGAAGCTGGGGTTTAACTAAGGAAGCCTGGCTCCAGGTTCATGCCCCTTAACTATAAAGCTATCATGTTCATCTAGACAGAGATTTTTAAAAAGAAAAGCAATACTGGGATTTAATTGAATTATTATATTTTATTGAGCTGGGTCTGGCCTTGGTGTCAGGAGTGCACTGGCAGCCTGGAGGCTCCCTGCCAGCTCGTGGGCCTTGACAGGTGAGTGTCAGGCATGACACTGTGTAAATGTAAGGCGGGCTATCATCTCTGCAGAGGTCCTGCAGACACCACGAATCAAGACACACTGTGAGGAAGGGCAAGAGGTAATGGGAGGAAGTGCAGGAAGAAGCAAGTCACATGCTTATTCACAGCTCCTGTTGGCGCAGTGTGTGCACCCAGCGTATCATGGAACCTGACTGGTGATTGAAGACCTGTTTTCCTGGTGGGAGTTTAGCCCAATGGACTTCAAATTGGCTTATATTCATATACTTAGGGAGGTCCAAGCCCTTCTATTTATGTTTATATATTTGTTTGTTTGTTCATTTATTTATTTTTGTTCATGTCCATGAATTCTTTCTCTTTTTTCTCTTTTGCTCAATTCCTCCCAACCCCTCCTCACCCCACCACCCACCTGAGCTGTCTGCCTACTTTATATCTATGAGTCTGTCTCTATTTTGCTTGGTAGCTTAGTTTGTTTATTAGATCTCACATCTGAGTGAAATCCTATGGTACTCCTTTTTCTCTGACTGGCTTATTTTACTTAGCATGATTTCTCCAGTCTATCCATGCTGTCACAAAGGATAAGATCCCCTCCTCCTCCTCCTCCTCCTCCTCCTCCTCCTCCTCCTCCTTCTTATCTCTCTCTCTCTTTTTTTACAGTCAAGAAGTATTCCATTGTGTAAATGTGCCACAGCTGTTTTATCCACTTATCTACTGATGGGCACTTGGGCTGCTTCTAAATCTTGGCTATTGTGAATAATGCTGCAGTGAACATAGGGTGCATATATTCTTTCAAATTAGTGTTTCAAGTTTCTTCTGAGAAATTCCCAGAAGTGGAATTGCTAGGTCATAAGCAGTATCAATTTTATTTTTTGAGGAAACTCCATACTGTTCTCCACAGTGGCTGCACCAGTCTGCATTCCCAGCAGCAGTGCACGAGAGCTCCCCTTTCTCCACATCCTCGCCAGCACTGTCATTTGGTAACAAGTCTATTTAATGGGGTTAGAAGAGCTATTTATGGTTATTCTCTTAAAATGCTATTATGGCTATTTTTGTACACTTTATAATCACATTTCAGTTAATATGGCAGCATAGGTATCCACTGTGTGTCTACATGTATGTAGATACCTAAGGTGGGCTTGCTATCCCCCCTTTTTTACAATAAAAACTGCGGGACCACTAGTCTAAGTAATAGGCAAGGCCGGCTCTCTATGTCTCCCCATCTGAGGGAAACTCAACTTGTGCTTCTCCTCGGGCCCGGGTGTGGCTGCTGGCGCGGCTCCAGCCGCAGCAGCTGCAGTGGCGGCCTGAGGACACTTGTCCTGAGCTCCGATGGTGGTAACAGGATTAACAGACTCCATTCGGAAAGCACTCGGGCGGCATAACACCTCCCAGCAGAACTATTCCTGACAAGGATGTGCAGATGGAAATGCATATTTATGTCACTTAAAGCCTACCAGGGACACAAGGATCCGCGCTATAACAATAAATAGAAAAAAACCCTCCGCAGTTTTGGTAACCACACTCCGGTGCATTGCCGTGCTTGGCGAGACCTGCAGCTCACTCTCCTGCACAGAACACTCAGCACCTGAGCGGGCAAGGTGCTGAACACCTGAGTGTCCTGCACAGAACACTCAGCACTAAAGCAGGCCAGCACAACATTAGGTTAGATCTTCAGGTCTTAAAATACCAGGACAATTCTATGAAGTATTCGGGCCATTTTAAGAAAATAAAAGTCTCCTTTAAAAAAAGAGTATTAATTTATTCCATATGTTAATAATGATAAGTTGTGGAAATTATTTTCAAAGCCAAACAGTCGTTGTAGCCAATGTTTCCAAACTTAAACCTAAATTCTTTATAGCAATCCTTGATATACTTTCTTTTAGCTTCCTCCTAAAACACCTCTGACAGGAAAAAAAGAAATATGTTCGCCATCCAGAAAGCATGGGTTCGGTCGTCCGGAGGAACTGCATCTATAGCAGCCGTGAGAGTCCCGCCCGCCTGGGCCCATGCCCGCTCTGCTGAGAGGGAACGGGCAGCCTTTGCCTCCCCTCTCCCTGGTTCAGAAACAAAAATAAAGAAAGAAAATAAAATTTAAAACAAACAAACAACAAACAAACAAAACCCGCCTTTTCTGTCTGCCAGGACACGGGGCTGTGTCTCCCATGGAGCGTGCTTTTGGATCTGACCAGGATGACACAGGTTTCCTTTTGCCACTCTCACCGACAAGATACGATTGTTCGGAAAAGAGAAGAGCCTCCCCAAACCTGTTTGAGGTTTAATTCTGCTGCCGAAGAACTCCGCAGAAAGGAGGTGAACGTGCGGATCAGACACAGTGAGGTGGGAAGCTGGGTGGGACTGAGGCTGACGGGTCCGGGCGGGGCCGCGGCCTGCAGTCCCCAGGAGGGCAGAGCGCACAGACAGCTCCGCAGAAGCAGCATCGGGATACGGAGAGCGGATGCTGAAAGCCCCCGTGTTAAAAAGTCAGGGACAAAGGACTCAGGCTATAATGAAGTGTTATAATAAATGCTGCTCCAGAGATCAGGGCACACAGATCTGACCGGAGATAGCATTTCTAAGGAAGAAATGAGACCATGTGCGCACAGGTAAGCTTTGCTGGAAGACAAGCCTGAAGCAGAGACCTGGGTAGAAAGGTTTCTGAGTGAGAAACTCAGTCTGAAATTTAGTAAAAAGAGATGGAAACTTGGAAAGCATTTTGAATTATAAGAATAAAGCCCTTTTCAAGCACTCAGAGGAGCACAATCTGATGTCAGGAAGAGCTGTCCTCAGACTGTTCCCAAGCAAAACCGAGAGCAGAGGCAGGGCGCTGAGCACGGTCCCTGATACTGTTATACTCACCAGCCTTTCTGTGGTGGTGCAATAAAGTAACAAAAGAGTTCTCTGAACGTGCCAAATGTTAGTAATGAACACGAGTCTCCCAAATTTCCTGAATCTTTCAGGTTTTCTTAAGTGAAGAGTCGAAAGGCCTTCAATACAAAAAGCCTTCATAAAGTTAATAAAATGTATTTCTTCAGTGAAGAAGTATTCCTCTTCAGAATGAAAAAATAAAAATAGAAATCTTTAAGATGGAGTACCATAAAGTACTCATTAAAGATTAGAAAGCCAGAAAAATGGAAATGTTGGTGGTTAGTGTGCCCGCACTCATAATTTTATTCTTTGCAAATTATTGTATTTCTTTTGTTTCATAAAAGGAATGATGAAGGCAAGCATTGTATGTCTTTAGTCTAACGGCTTTCTAACCCACTTTCAGGAGGAAAGGAGGAAGAGAGAATCGGGCTCTGTGGAGGAGATCCCGGGCTGGAGGGGCCCATCTCAACACTGTGTGCGATGGGAGGGGTCAGGCCAGAGTGGAGGTCACACAGAAATGACCAAGCTGCACAGAGCTCTCAGTTCACACAAGGTTATCATCGCCACCACCTTGTTCAATTGATTTCCCTCCCCTCAACACAGCACTTCTACACACATATGCACACGCACACACATGAGCGTGCACATGCGCACGCACACGCACATGGGCATATCTCGATTTTTGTGAGTGCTTTGCAAGTGCCATTCTTTCTGCTTTGGGCTCCCTTCCTCTTGTCTTTCCTTACTGGGCTCCTAATCATCACTCAAGACTTGGCAGAAATGATACTTGTCACCTGCTACTTACCCATATTTTCCGGCGTATAAGACAGCCCCTAATTTTACAGTTAAAACATAGGTTTAGGCCTATATTCGCTGTATAAGACTACCCCCACTTCAAAGAAAAGACTTACTTTGCCGTCAAGATCTGCAGGTAATTTTTGTGCAATTTTGGTCTTTTGCCCCCGATTTTCGGTTGACTTTTTTCACTTCAAAAGTCGTCTTATAAGCCGGAAAATACATACTGTGCTTGGAAACCCTGCAAGGTCCCGGGAAAATGGAGACAATGAAACCCACTTCCACCCTCACAGACATTTCAGCTTCTCTGGAGCCTTCCTGGGCTGCGCTTCCCTGACACGCTTTGGTATTCCTGAGCCTCACACCGTGCTCGCATACAGGTGAAATGCAGACATGCATCAGCCTATGTGGTAGATGAAGAAGTGTTTCCATTTCGGTCCTCCAGCCTCTAGTCCTATGCACTTCCTGCTACATTACATTGCACCCAAACACAGATACCCAGCACTACTGGAGTGTTTTCAGATATGAAGTTTTCAGATATGAACTTCTCCTGTAGCTGAATAGAGTTTTAGATGTGGAGTAAACCACAGATGTCAGTTTCATCTCCCACACAATTCTTCTGTGTATTCATTTGTTTAGCACCTGCTATAATAATGAAAATAATGATAGCTAACATTCTCTTCACACTATGAGAATCTTTGGCTAAGTGCTTTAAATGAATTGTCATTTAATCTTCACAATAACCCAATGAGAAAGTTATTATCAGTTCAGTTTCCCTAGTGAGAACAGGCAGCTCAGCATGGAAGCCTTACTCATTGTTGTATTCCTAAGCTAGCGAAGGTTGGAGTAAGAATCGGAATTCAGGCATTTGAAGGTTATCCTTCTTCCTCTTAACCACTTAATATGTGCAAGAGATACAAAGGTAAGTGAGGTGCCTTTGTGCCTCTGAGGACTTTATGGTCTCTTTAAAGGAGACAAACATGTCAACAGATAGACTGCCTACAGGCAACCCTCCTATGGGTCTGTCACCTGATTTCCGTACCAGTGTGACTCCTTCATGACTAACAGCTGGTCAGGATTCCCCCATGAGGCTGAAGTCAAATGAAGGGAGAGGAGACTTGGCTGGAGTGACTCAGTTGTTTGTCTTTTGATTATTGGTTGGGGCACATGGCTGGGTTGTGGGTTTCTCTCTCACATAAATGTCTCTTTCTCATCCTTTCCTCTCTCTAAGCATGTCCTCAGGGCATGTCCTCAGGTGAGGCAGGTAAGAATTAAATAAATGAAGGGAAAGGAAGGACAATGAGATGGACCTTATTATGATAAGAGATAAGTCAAATTGATTGTTGTTTCACGCCCCGGACTCTAAAGCATATGATTGTGTCCAGCCATCATTGTTGAGGTGTTTGTTGTTTGTTATTTATTTATTTATTTATTTATTTATTTATTTATTTATTTTTGGTATTTAAAGGGCATTGCTGAATTAGATGATGATAAATGTTTGATTCATATACATCAGTTGGGTAGTCTGGTCACCTGATTCCCCTTTAAGAGACTCTATCAATTACCGTAGGTTGTCCTAGAAAAAGAACAATGGTGCCTGGCTAAAATCTGGCTCTGTCCCACTTAGTCAATAAACAATATTAGTAACCGTTATTGCATTCACCCTCTATGACTTGGACTTTTTAAGGTGCTTTTTTTGCCCTTCACATTTTCCCTCCAAGCTTATAGGACAAAGAAGTTCTGCTGGTCTCTTTCTCTGAAACAACTAAGAAATAAAGTCAGAGGTTTGGGCAAAATTTTGAGTTGTCCTTGGTAACTGAAGATGAAGGTTCTTTGAAATTCTAGGTCCTCAGCTTATGATTTCATGTTGCCATGAAGAGAAAATTAGTCATTTTAGCTCATTGTTAAGAGTCCATTGGCATTTATATTTTTCAAATGAATTATATAAATAACTATGCATTTTAAGTCATTTTAAATAATTGATATTTATGGATTTGTTTGTGTCTCTGTGCTGATAATTTAGTACTTCTGATGGTAGGGTTTCAGCAATGCACTTCTTTACTGCATTGGCATCTGTTTTGGATTAATCTCAATTTAATTGAATGCCAAATACATTTGCAGAAACGAAAAAGGTTGAACACAGTGACAGAAACTCCAAAGGAATAATACTTGAGATGGAACCATGGGGCCTCCTGGGTTATGTGAACTTCCTTACCACTTAGCTAATGGAATATTTAAGCCTGAAATGAGTCAACCACACTGTGCTTGAAGTTCTCCCTTGGTGATACAAACAAGTACAAATAAGCCAGGTGATTCCAATTCAATTACAGTGGAAGACCAGAAAGAGTATTCCCCCCTCTCTTTAGCTGAGCTGTGTAAGTCATCAGAAGTGCTGATTTATTGGGTCGGCAACTAAGTAATTGCGGATTTTTTAAACAAAATCAAAGACAATTTTTTCATGGAACTAAATAACTTTATTCTGTAATGTATTGCCCATTTTGATCAATGACCTTTTGCCATCTTTCAGGCAGCATTATAATCCCACGTTCAAAAAACTTCTGGTTTTTATTAGCAAAAAACTGAATCAGGTACGATTTGACATCATCATCATTATTGAAATTTTTACCATTCAAGGAGTTTTGTAAAGATCGAAACAAAAAGTAATCAGATGGTGCAAGGTCAGGACTATATGGTGGATGTGGCAAAACATCCCAACCAAGCTCCATTAATTTTTGCCGAGTGACCAAAGATGTGTGTGGCCTTGCATTGTCATGATGGAATACAACACCTTTTCGATTTGTCAATTCGGGCCGCTTTTCTTCAACTGCATTGTTTAATTTCATTAGTTGTTCAATGTAGACATCAGAATTGATCGTTCGGTTGGGTGGTAAGAGTTCAAAGTAGACAATTCCTTTGTAATCCCACCAAACTGATAACAAAACCTTCTTTTGATGAATATCAGCTTTTGATGTTGTTTGAGTTGGTTCACCTGGCCTGCTCCACGATCTTTTCCACTTGATATTGTTGTAAACAACCCATTTTTCATCGCCAGTTATCAGTCGTTTTAAAAATGGATCATTTTCATTACATTTCTTTAGCAAATCGCAGCTGCTAATGCGTTGCGTTAACTGTGATTCTTTCAGTTCGTGAGGAACCCATGTATCGAGTTTTTGAACATAGCCAATTGTTTTAAGTGATTTTCAATGCATGTATGTGATACATGAAGCTTCTCTGCAATCTCACGTGTTGTACTGTGACAGTCCGAATTGATTATTGCTTTGATTAGGGCGTCATCAACTTCAACTGGACGACCAGAGCGTTTTTCAACTTTGAGAGAAAAATCACCAGAACGAAATTTGGCAAACCAATTTTGACACTGCCATTCTTTTAAGGCTTCGTCACCATAAACAGCACATAACTTTTTATGAGCTTGCGATGCGTTTTTCCTTTGCGGAAATAAAAAAGCAAAATATGACGAAAATGTTCCTTTTGATTTTCCATTTTTCAACGAACACCAAACGAAAACTACAAAACAGATCAAAAAACTTTTTTTACTGATTAACAGCTGAATAGCCAACTATCAAATAACAAAATGTGTTTTACATTTGTACTACGTCTGCAAACCTAAAAATTCAACTGAAGCCATATATGTGTGAAACCCGCAATTACTTAGCTGCCAACCCAATATTTTATTTTATTTATTTATTTATTTATTTTTAAAGCACGCTTTCTATTGTCAAGGTCTCTCTTAGAGATACACCTTTACAGGTGATCCGCTTGTTGCACCCAACTGGTCTAGTTTATAGGTCATGTTGGCATGAGCCCATAGATTTTGTTTTGTGATACTCTCAAATGCTAGCATTCAGTGGAGTCACCTGGAGTAATTGTTGGATCCCAGGTCGCTGGATTATGCTCCCAGGGTGTCTGGTCCTTAAGTCTGAGTCACAGGCAGATCTCTAATATCAAATGCACTGCAGCTGACCTTTGGACAACGTAGGAGTTAAGGATGCCAGCCCCGTCACAGTAAAAATTCTGTATAGCGTAAGTCAGTGCTCTGCCTCCATGGACTCCTATCTGGGGTTGAAAATACGTCCATTAATCAGAGAGTGATGGGAAAACTGGCATATTTTATGGCCCAATTTCCTCCACCTACTTCAAATGATTCTTATTATTTTATACTCTCCTTTTAGTTTGAGTATTTGCAGCAGAACGGGAATATGTGAAAACAACACTTTGTTCAAAGTTTTTATTTATTTTGCACCTATTATGAAACATGGGACAACTGAAATTCAGAGAGACGAAGCAACTTGCCCCAGGTCACACAGCCAAGACTCAAACCCAGTTTGTCAATGAGGAGCACTATAAAACACTTGTGTCCAGGACTCTGGGTGCATATATGTTCAAAGTAAGTTTGAGTTAGAATTTGGAAATGATTCCATGCTTTCATTTCCAAGCAAAAGTTATTTTACTAGATTTCAAGCAACCGAGTGCCTCAATTCAAGAAGATTGGAGTTCTCTCCTCTAGGAAATTGCTTCACAATTTCTTGTACTCTGAGCTGTAATAATGAGTCTTCAGGGCTGGTTTGTGGTGCCCTGGGTGAGGCTCATCTCCAAAACTTCAGCTTGAGAAATTCCTTTCCCCAACATGCTACCCAGTTTTAAGGGCATTCTGCATCAGAATCCATCAACAACAAGGCTGCACACAGTCAGTTCAATTCACATGCAAGTGAGACCTGGGGCCTTTAGGTTCTTCAGAGTTTCTTTCCTGGAGGTGAATGTGTTATCATTCCGTTAGCTCTAATCTTTGATCCTCTTTTATTGTGCTCTTTTTCTGATACCACCTCATCAGTCTGACTTCTGTATTGTGCTTTCACCCCTAACCTTGTGGTTTCCTTTCTTTCTCTACTGTAACCTAATATGCTATATGCATCAATATACACAAGAGTGCACCAGGCATAGTCTTTATGTATTTCCCCGTGTGTCTTAGTCTTACCCTTTATCACAACTGACATGGTAGGAAACGCCAGGTTAGTGTAGAAACCAAACCCCCATGTGTATCTTTATCACTAACAGACAGAGAGAAATGGTTGCAGATGAAATGGAATTAGTAAACTGCAAGAAAGAGCCAAAGTATATTTTCTTCTAAGTTTGTGGGTAGGCCTTTGCATATTGGCTCAAAGTCCTGGTTAAGGACTCTGTGTAGACCAGACACATTGGGTTCTGCCTCAGTCTTCGAAGCTCTTTGCAGTGGTGGATGAGTAACCTTGGTGTGTGTGTACAGAGGACTCCATGGGTCAGCTGACTTTGAATGGCTGACCAATTCGCTTTATTATGTTCTACCACCTATTCTGGAGGAAGGGTCCCAGCTGTTTTTTAAAAGGTGGCCCTTTTTCTAAAGGAAAACTCTTCATTTTCTTGTTGGAGGCACTTAATGAGCATGCTCCCTGAACTGTGAGCTCCCTGCGAGGCCGCATTATCACAGCACTACAACCTCCACAGCTCGCCCGGCCTCACAGCCCCCTCCGCCTTCAAGGCTGCTGCCGCCTTCTACACCTTCTGAGATTTCACGCCTCTGTTGTGGGTGGGTATTTTCATTCACTACGAATTTTACTCGGCAAATGCCATTTCCAATTCTGTCCTTCATTAAAACATTGCACTTGGGCACACCAGTATATTTTTGAAGTTCTTTTCCCCTTAACCATCCAACAAAGGAAATGGATGCTAAATGCGAGCATAATATTATATCTTCTTTTACTTTCACACAGGCTGTTAAAATGGACTCCTTAGTTTTGACTAAATACTAGGTTTCCATGAAGATTTACAAAGAGTACTTTTTTGGTTTAATAAGAAAAAGCAATTTATAATATGATACATCAATATGTTTTTCAATAAACTTTCCCCCAGGTTTTCTTGAATCCTCATCAGTGTAAGAATTATAATTATATGTCTCCCTCCCACTTGAACATGGCACAAAGTGCTCATTTTCAGTTCTGCTGTTCAAGTCATAGCTAGAATAGAAATGTCATGACTCAGTTAACAATGCTTTATTATTCATGCTGATCTTTTTTATAGTGTTCTTCATCTCAAAAACACTGTAAATCAGATATCTACCTCCCACTCTTTTGTTCATTTGCAAATTTTTATTATTCTAGTTTAAAAGAGCAGTGGCGTGTCAGGAGTCAATGTATACTGTTTATATATTCCTCCTGCTTCAAACTCTTCTCTCTTTATAAAGTGAAGATGCCAGACGCATGCCTAATTCCAACTTCTTTATACACGATTGTGAGGGAATTTTGTTTCTATTTTGGATCAAAAGAGGTTTTGTGTTTCTCAAATCCACAAAATTAAAACAATGGATTGAAAATATATTTTAATAAGTACTTTAGATTTATGTCTTTTAAGAAGCACAACGTGTTTTCTGCCTCGGTTTCTCCTCTTTGAGTGGCTGTTCCTGCAGCAACGCCATGTTTCAGTGCCAGGTGTATGGTGGTCTTTCTGTTGAGGTAACTCTGCAATGAGCCCCATTGGTTAGTAGAGAGAGTGCTGGTCTCTTAAGACTTGAAATCATGGAATCAAATTTTTGTTCTATCTCCAACTGTCAAATTGCATTTTGATGTGATGCCTACATGACTTAAAACAATTTAGAAAAGGTATGAAACAGCAGATTATTTCTGAATTAATCTCTGTAAGGAAGAGTATATAGTAATCATGTGCATTCACCAACATTTGTTTTAAAAAAGATTCCTCAGAAAACACCATACAATACCTCCCCCCCAAACAGATGAATTTGAAGCAAGACAATAATCAGTAATTTGCTCACTCAGTCAGGAAACATTTATGAGTCCTGTATACATACCCAGCAGTATGCTAACTACTGGGAGGTACACAGTAATGGATCAGACCTGGCCCTCCCTTCAGGGTTCACTCTTTGGGAAGGTGACAGGCACTCACACAACTTAAAGAGCATATGATAAATGGAAAACAGGTGATGCACACAGCTCTGTGGGTGCAAAATTTAGAAATTTCCAGTTATGTTTGGTGTAATGAAGAAAGATGTCTAAGGAGAGAGACAATTTTCACAGGATCTCAAATAATTAGTATTCAAATGCCAGGTAGAAATCAAAAGCAAGGATATTCCAGGAAGAAGAAAAAAGCTTGTGAAACATGGAAGTGGGAAGACAGCAGTTAGCAGAGCACAATGAGAGCTAGGTGGATAGAGAGAGGAGGGCAGAGGGATCATGGGGGTGCAGGGGAAGCTTTGTCCTTACTATGGATCCTCGGAAGAATGAACAATATTACACATATGACACACATGCCCCATCCCAGACACACAGACTCTATCTAAGTTCCCTGAATTCCTGTTTGAGACCCTGAAATAAAAGGCTAAAGCAGGAATAAAGCAAGATCATATATTTGTGTTATGAATTCCAATGTGGAGGAAAATAGACTAGATACTAGTTATTCTTACACTATATCTGGTCTCCTTCAGATTAATCAGTAAAGCAATTCCAGTCTTCTTCTTACAGTGTGGCTGTTGTTTGCTTGTGTTTAACCCTGGGTTGCTGTGTTACCAGTTTCTCTGAATTTGCACCTCTTCTCCTTCCCAAGAGATGAGAGCATTAAAATAAAGGGAGGGTATGATTAAATGGATGAAATGCTACAAAGAAGGCAAGGATACTTCAGGATGGGAAACAACCACCTAGTTTGGCAATTTGGTAACATTTGCTAGAAAACTTTCAATAGATGGGAAGGCTAGGAGACACATTGAAGTAGGATGAATGGGAGGGAGCAGAAGTAAGAAAGTAAAGTTGAACATATACGTGCAAACAGTGTTCTATAAAACCTTATATAAATCCATACCATTACCCTAAGGGCTAAACAAAATTATATCCACATTTATTAAAAATATGAGGAGACTGAGATAATAAAGAGGGAATATGCTAATTGACCGAATAAAGAGGAAATATGTTAATTGACCATCCCACCCTCACAAAGATGGCAGCCAATAAGGAGGGAATATGCTAATTGACTCCACACCCTCAATGACAACAGTGCCCTCAGCTACAAGTTGGTGGCACCCAGTCCCCTCAGCCTTGCTGAGGCGATAGGCACATGGCACATCCTGGCCTGCCCCCAGGTTGGATTTAGCCACTCAGCAAGCCTGCCTCAGGAATGCCCCAGTACCCTCAGCCCCCAGCCACCCAGGGCCGGCCCGAGGGGCAGGCACACCACTGATGGCAGCTGCCCAGCTGCCCAGGGCCACCTGAGGCTCAGGTAACCAGGGCGGCTGAGGCTTGCACTGCCAGCAGTGGCAGCAGCAGAGGTGTGATAGGGTGTTGCCTTCCCCTGATCACCTGGTCGCCTGCCACCCCTGAGGGCTCCAAGACTATGAGAGGGGGCAGGCTGGGCTGAGGGATCCCCGCTAATGACAGATAGTGAGTGACAGAGCTGGGACTTAAACTCAGGAATTCTGGTTCTAAAAAGGAAGATGGGCTTTTAACTACTAATGTGCGTGGCTGCTGATAAAATAGGTGAATAGTAACATTCCTAGTGCATGTACTATCATAAGTAATATAGATAATAATGTAGCATTATAACAGTAATATAGTAAGCAATATGAATTATATGCAAAGAAGTCACTTTAATGATACCAGTTTGAATTAGCCACCACTCTTATTACAATAATGTGTGCTAATATCTCAATATTTTGAAATAGGTAAGTGCTAATAGTCTTTACTATTTCTAAGTTTTAGAAATTCTGATATAAAGAAAAATTAGTTTTAGTAGTCAATATGTACAATAATATCTAAAATATTATAATAATGTAAAAATACCGACTAAAATATAAGACATTATATTATTTTTGTTTTGCTGTGAATGAAAAAGTTGACAACAATGTATTTTCTCTAATCAAAACTGAATTTGAAAAGCAGCCCATTGTCAGTGTCCGTTTTTGTTCCTGCCTCTCAGAAAAACTGCCTGGTCACCGATGCGGGACCCCTGCCCAGGCAGCGCTGCCCAGCCCCGCCGTTCGGCGGATCTCTGCTCAGGCAGCGCAGTGCGTGGTGGGACCGGTGCTTGCACTGCGGCCTCGGCCTTTGCTCTCCTTCTCCTGGGAAGCGAGCATGACTTTGAAAGGAAAGTTTCAGGAAACAGCCAGGTCGCTTATTTTTTTAAAGATGATGCTAAATGTTGAAAATGTAAAAATCTTTTACTTTTATAATGGAAAATATATAATCCTCCCGTTAATTTTTTAATGAACCATTTAGTCTTTGATAGACAGCATCCACCTTGCATTTGTTTTCTTTACTGATTAAAATGTACACGTAGATTTCACCGTGAGATTCTGGAATCACTCAGTGAATGGCAGTGAGTCAGACACTGCATAGGTGAGAAGCTCCAATGAAAGTAGAGCAGAGTGCAGTGAGGAGACAGGATGCCACGCAGCCTGTGCCGTGGAGAGGCTGGGGGACAGCAGTGAGGCTCCGGCCCCCAGGTCTCCTCGGAGAAGACCCTTCAGGAGCTGATCTGGAGGCAGAGAAGGAAAGACGCACATTTTCTTTCGTGAAAAGTAGAAAACTTTCTGTGAAAAGTTGTTTTCGAGTATAGCACCTGGTATGCATGTGAGAAGAGGAACTGGAGGAGGGTGAGGAGCAATAGCTAGGACACAGGTGGAAAACCTGAAGACAGCCAAGGAAGAATTCCACACGCGTGACAGGAACATTAGACATGCAGAATGCTCTATTGGCACGTGTTGGTGTACCCACTCCTTCAAGTGTGCCTGAGGAACATGGGCACCATCCTCAGCTCACAAAGATGCATGTGACAGGCCGGCCCAATGCACTGAGCCAGCCCGACTCCTCCTCTCTGACCACAGGCCACTGCGCTCCACTCCGCCTGGCGTCAAAAGGTGGGGTCACCCAAAGGGGTTCGGACAGAAAGGTGATGTACCTCACTTCTGGGTTTTTACCTGTTATCTGCCACACAAATCTCCCCACACTGTTCTTTACTCAACCCTCAGCTTTGAGCAAAGAACGCAGGGCAAACTTCTGGGGAGCCTCCTGGGGTGACAGAGGTACAGGATGAAACCAAGCTTTATCCCTCCCGGCTTGATAGCTCCATTGGTTAGGACATCATTCTAAAAACAATGTCTCTCTCTCTCTCTCTCTCTCTCTCTCACACACACACACACACACACACACAAATAAAAAAAAATAAAAAATCAATTAAACAAAAAGCTGGACCCCTGAGTCACCACATGATGGGGAGCAATCCAGAAATATCTGTATGCATTGAGCTTTACGAGGCCAAGAATGAACTTCTATTAAGTTAGGCCACTGAAAAGGGAGGTGTTTTTTTGAAAGCAGCTACTGTTAATAGGCCTAATAGATTATATAGTATATATCAAACAATTAATATCGCATATTATTTCTTTCAAAAAGGTAAGCATAGTTTAAAATCACCCAGTATAGTTCCCTTTATTATGCAGGAGAATGTAGGAGATCCATTTTCCCCTCAGTATAATAACAGAAGTTTTTGTCACCAGGATGTACTTTCATAACAATATGTATTCATTTGTGGGCTGATATCAAACCCTTATTTTTGATCATTAGAACTAGTAGCTGCTTCTCAAAACTTCTATCAACTTATTGTTATAATTAGGTCAATAATAGATACCTCATGTATACACACACTTTAAGAAAAATCTCTAGCCAAATGGACATTTGAAATAGCAACAGACATCTCTCTTGGAGTTGGCTGATAGGAGTTGACCTGTGGTAACAGCATGCTGCACTTCATGAGTCAGGGATTCTAGTTTTCCATTGGGCACCTCCTCTTGGTGCTCATTTATCCATGAAACAAGGCACACCTTTCTTACCACCTATTCACACTGTGAAGAGAATGATAAACCAAGGGCCCAATATCTGCTTAGACTTGAGGACGCTTTGTGGCCCCTCCCCTCGCTTGGCTAGCATCCTCCTCCATGGGAGGAGGGGTTCCGAACCCCGAGGTCTACAGCCCAGGCTGGTTGGTCTTGAATTAAGGTTGACTTGTGCTTACTCAGTGAAACACACACTAACCAGAGAGAGAGGGAAAGAGAGAGAGAGAGAGGGAGAGAGGTTTCCACTACTCTCACTTGCAGATTTGGACCAGAAGTCACAAAAATAAAATAAATTCTCCTCCTCTGAAGGACCACACCGCCTGCTGTGATGTGTGTGCATGTGTGTGTGTGTGTGTGTCCGTGTGTCTCTTTCCTTTCCAAACTGATGAACACCAAGTAATAGCCCTGCTCCCTTGACAGCTACTTAGCACTGTGGACCCCAGCGCCTTCCAGTCTGTGCCTCCCTCCCTGCTCCCTAACCATTAATCATACCTTCCACTGGCCAGGGCCACTGTTTATTTCATTTTTAAGGTTTATCTTTATTGTTGAAAGTATTACAGACGTACCCCCTTAACCCCTCCACCCCACACCTGCCCTGTTCTGACATAATGAACGGGGGGCTGCGGGCCCCGGGGTCCCGGGCTGACACTGGCGGCCGATGTCTCCACCCAGAGGTGCCCAACTGCATGGAGTCACCGCTCTGGGAAGAATAAACATTGATCTGCTTTCTGAGAACATGCACCATGTGAACTGTTAATGCTTTTAAACATCTTTGGACACACCAAGTAGCTATTATCACCCCTATTATTATACGATATAAAACCTCAGAGTGCACCTCCCCGTCACCTTCATCCTCATGATCAGTGAACGGCCACTGTCTTCACAGCATGCACTGGACTCAGGGAAGACATGCTAAGACAACAGTATTGATTATGTGAGTTCTAACGGGTATAGAGGGTATAGATTACATACAACTATCATGTGAATACATACTGTTTGTGGATTTCTAATAATGATTGCTTATTCCCTAGTGGGGGCCTCACTTGTGACTATTGGGTCAAAGGTTTTCCACTTGTCTCCCTGAGTGATTCATTCTTTTGTGTAGAGACAGAGAGAAAATTGACACTTACAATCATAATTGGCTATAAATGTTTGGAGCTATGAAAGGGAGGGGACTCTTTCTTGAGAAAGTTTGAGTGTTCTGAGCCCTGGCATAGGAGATAGTCATAGTTAAATTGCTTTCCATAAGGATAAGCTGAAACTTGTGGTTTGGGTCGTACTGGTGAGGCTGGAGGGAAATAGAGGTATAGCAATTGGCAGGAAACAAGGTCTTGCCATGGAATAATGATCAATGAGAATGGCTAAGTATCAGTTAACAATATGGCTAATATTTAATTTTAAAAATTTTATTGACTGATTTTTAGAGAGAGAAAGAGAGATTGATTTGTTGTTCTCCTTACTCATGCACTAGTTGGCTGATTCTTGTCTGTGCCCTGACAGGATCGAATCTGTAACCTTGATGTATCTGGACAACACTCTGACCAACTGAACTACACAGCAAGGGCCTCTAATAGTTAATTGGTCACTTGCTAACTAGTACTTGGGTGGTAAAGCCCTTCTCCATGTTGTTGTCTGACTTTTGTCAAATGTTAGTGAAAATGTATGACATGCACAATCTATTATTGCGGTCCTAAGTAAAAACAGACTGAAGTCACACCCAGGGAAACCAGCTGAGGCCCCGGGGATCTGAGGAAGATGTGCGAAATATTTGCAGTGAGTGACTTGGGATCAGGTATGAGACAATCCCACTTTTCTCAGGGATCTCAGACATACAACTCCTTCATTTGCTCATTTATCAAGATATTTATTCGACACATGTTTATTGAACATCCACTAACTTTACAATGTCTTTCCCATGGACTTCCATGGGTTGGATTACAAAAGTGATCAAGACTGGTAAGATCCTGGCTTTGTGCAGCTGTGGTTGTGATGAATGGATGCACATATGTCTATTCTGCAGCATTTGGGGAATTTGTAAGCATCCTTTGTGATCTTCCCACGGACTGTTTCAGGAAGGAGAGCTCCCCTTTCTCGCGGAGGCCAATTCCTTGGCTGGGTGGGGTCCCTCACCCGGCCTGCGCTGTGCATGGAGACGGCCCTGAGGCCTGGGCTCCCGGCCAGCTCTCTGCAGGCTGGCTCTGAGAGCAGGTGCAGCCGGCAGCCAGCCCTGGGACTAGCATGCTGGGATGAGCGCTCTTTCCTTTGGCAAGGTGAGATGAGCTGTGACTGACAGAAGCCATCTTTTTTTGCTGTGTGTGAAAAACCTGAGAATAAAGCAAAACTGGGGCCAACACGCTGAGTAGAGAACGTAAAGGCGGGCCCTGAATTACTAGGACCTGGCTTTCCCTGCTGCTCAAGCTTGTCTCCTGGCCATCCTACGTACGGGGCCTACAAACTCCCTTACCGATGTTGGCTATGACTTACAATGGAATGAGACTCACACAATTATATAGGAGGCTTAATTTATTTTAAATACTTCTTCTGATTCTGTGTACTCCCCATATTTTCTTAGAGGGTGTATACTGATGGAATTCTCTGAGAAAAAAAAAAAATCTCTAAATGCAATTGTTTAGTCTCTGGTTTCTAACTCTCAAAATGTTCAGTATGAAAATGTTTAATCTTGTGAAGGTGCCAAAAATGATCTATAAAAATGGCTTAAAGCTGGAGGGTGGATCTCACGCTGAATGGCTGGTAAGAAGCAGAAACGCTGTGATGTGATTACTGCTGACCGGGTCCTTCTTCAGTGCTATTCCATTTCTATCAGAGAGAAGGAGAAACAGGAACTTGTGCAGCTATTCAGTACCCACCCAATTACATTATTTGGTGAAATGTATACCTGTCATATAGATATTGCTATCTTAATTAAAAGTATTTAATAATCTGAATCATTTTCAGAGTTCCATTTTTGCCAACATCACCCAGCTGGTTAGGTACAGTAAAGTGGTCAGCAAACTGCATCTCGAGAGCCGCGGTTTGCTGCTCTGTTGACTGATGGGTTTGCCGACCACTGGTAAAGTAGATTCAAAGTGAGCATTCAGTTGGGTCTGAGCTCTGAAGCCTCCCTCCTCACCACCCATCAGCTGTGTCACTGAGATGAATATTGCCTCTGTGTTCTGCTCTCAACTCTGTGTCAACTGTCTTGACCTTCAAGGCTTAGGATTATTGTTTTTGGGAAAAACAATCATTTTCTGGGGAGAAGTATACCTATTGCTATTTAGACACACAGGCTTTTGATTCGGAGATGTGAACTCTAGTCCCGTGAGGAGCTCAGGCTTCCGGATCCTCCTTTCCTTCTCTGAATGAGGGGCCTGAGGACCGGCCATCTCCCATCCATCCGGGATCCTCCTTTCCTCCTCCACCAATGAGGGGCCTGAGGACCAGCCATCTCCCATCCACCCTCCACTCTCCTCTCGGCAGGCTGTGCCAGAACCCTGACTTCCCCCAGGAGAGAGGACTTCCTCAACTCCGCATTCCCCAACAGCAAGCCTACTGGCCGGGTGATCAATAAATATTGAATAAAGTCTATACATTTTTGTGTAGGGAAACTATATTTTTATTTTGTTACCTTATTCTAAACAAAATGTATTAAAAATGAACAAAAAGGAAATCTTTGAAACTGCAGGAACTATCTCTAACTTGCAGTTGAAGAGTTCACATAGGGTTGGTAATAGATTTGAGTAGGACAATGTCCTATATTATCATCATGGATTTAAAAAAAAAAAAAAGACTTTCCTTTAATACAAAGCTTAAGCAAAGAGCGAACTCAGACTTTAGATATAGGAGGTGTACTTTCACAGGGTAAAACGGTAATGTCCGGCGGCCATTGTGAACCGGCTCTGCAGGCCGGAGCACGGGGCCGGGTATGGGCCTCCTGTGCACGGAGCCTTCCTCGTCGCTTCCCTCTGAGACTCCATCCCGGGAAGAGAAGCAGGAGCGCAGCCAGGAGCGAGCAGAAAACAAAAAGGAGTCCGTGGCCAAAGCAACAGAATTACATTTTTTTTTTTTAAATCTCCCACTTATGTTTGTGAAGGAGAAGTAGGGAACGGGATTTTTGTCTTTGTTTAGACATTGGACAATACAAATCACAAGAACATATATTTTTGAAGTGCTATTTTTTTGGTGCTCTTTGGAATTTGGACCCTAATTAAAAAATATGTGTTTCCTAGCCCTTCTTCTGTGAAAATCCTTGGCAATATAAACAGATGCACTGGTTGGCTTTTAATTCTGACACCAGACTGTCTGAAATAATAGCTCTAAGAAAGTGTGAATTCTTCCATTCCTCAAGCTTTAATTATAAGTACTTAATCTGTTTCTCTTTCTATGGCTACTGTGGTGCCGATCCAGTTCAGTTTCCACCTGGCTAAACATGGCACACCTAGGAGACCCTCACTTTGAAACGTTTATTCCCCTTGAGAAGTCAGATATAAACTAAATTTTTGAGATGTTTTTATACTATAGGGCACATCACTATAATCAAACAAAATATTAAGCGGTGTTCTTAAAATTTCAGTAATACAGGCATAGACAATGTCAGAGTTAAGATATTGATAAGCAATTTGAAAGCATCGAATGATTCTCATAAAAGTTGATTCATCATTTGAAAAATGATCCAAGTTAATAGCTTACTAACTCATCTGGACCTTTCCCAGTCAGAGATATTTGTCATTTCCGACGCCCACCATTTCCCACCACTTCCCACCTCGTACTGAACTGCTGTCACAGTGTTTGCAGGTGGGACGCCTGGAGGCCTGCCGCTGAGGGGACAGGCACCACACCGGGCCTAGCAGCCAGAAGGGTTGGTGATATTTTGAAAGAATAGCTAGTTTGATTTTCCTGAATATTGTCCCATTTTCACTCTTAACATTGCACTAGGGAGAGCATAAGGAACACGATGAGCATAAGGAAGACGGCCTCCACTCTCCTCCCACTCCTCCTCCAGGGGCTCCAGGAGTCCGCCCCGCGCTTCGGAGCCTGGCACTGAGCATGCGCACAGCCCCTTTGTGAGTGCGATGCAGAGGACGACTACGGCTAAGATGCAACCGGCTCTACGTCAGGGATTGTTAGTTCTTTAATTTGATTATACCCATTGTACAAGTGGAGAAACTGAAAGTCTGGTAAAGTTATTTGCCCAAGCTCACTCAGTTTGTAAGTAGTAGAGCTAAGCTTAGAATTGAGGTCTGCTTGATTCCAATAACCTTGTGTTAATATCTAAATGACATTTGTTTAGGGCTTTAAATGTATTACTTAAATCTCAGCACCAAAGAAAAAGTTCTTCGGAGTGTAATGACTGAAGTAGCCATCGTAGATGCTGGAAAGACTTGAGATGAGGTTAAGAGCTGATGACGTGTATTATTATTTCTGACATTTTACAAGGGAGATGGAAAGGAGACTTGACAAATGTGTTTTTCCTGCAGTGAAATTAGTGGCTCGGGATTTGGGTTTATGGATAATCTTCCCAACTCTCCTTTACTTATCGTTTAATCTCCCCTAAAATCAAGCTGTCTATGGCACCCTCTCTTTAGGAATGGGGGAGATAGATGCTGACACCCCGCTGATCTTTCTGTAAAAACCCAATTCCTATTTTGCCCATTTTTCACATTCTCATCTGTAGAATTGTAAGGAGTTAGACTTCTTCTGGTCATGTGACATCTCCGTGCTTTGACCAGGCTTTGGGACAATAGCTTGACAGCAATGATAACTCTAAGTTGTTTCCTGTTTTTTTTTTACATTTTTGGTCTCAGTGCGATCCCTGCCAAAGCTTCCCTCCTCTGCCACATTAGTAATGCAGAATGAAAGTCATGGTGCCCATTATATCTGTTAAATGGTTTCCATTTTAACTTGAGAAAAATGTATTGACGTTCATGTGTTTGGCATGGAAAATGTGTATATCTACGGAAGATAGCAACTTGTCTGTTGGAATTACAGTACATTATGTATAATGCTGCTTTTAGCTGCACACGTACATGTTCTGGAATCTCATTGTGTCAGGGCTGGGAAAGTTTACACAGCATTGGTAATCTAGTTCTCGTCTGGTGGGCGGCTGTGGAAATATGGAGTATTTGAAAAAGCAAATGCCTTGGCCATCTGTGCGGGGGAGTGGCTTGGTGGCGGGGTGTCTAGTTAGGTGGGGGATGAAGCATCCGTCCAAACAAAAAAAAGGTTTTAAAAATATTGCCCCAGGCTTCAACTAAATATTAATCTCCCAGCGCGGAGATGTCGCAGGCACTGTGACACGGTTTAGCATGTTTCTGGTTATTCTTTGTAGGAGTCCTAACTGTAAGGTGCCAGTCTGCCTCATCTTTCTGCCGCCGCTTAGCAATACCCCTCCTCTAGACGACATTCTCTCTGTCTTTGTCTTCTGCAGATGCCAGTCTTTGGCTCATGAACCTCCTGTTAAGGTCTGTTGGGGATTAGGGACCGTGACACAATTTTTCTTACTGAGACTTTTTATTGGGATTTTTCGGTTGGTTTGTCTTGGAGGCCTCTGAAACATCTTCTCTCAGGCAAAGATCTTCATTTTTCTTTGTTCCCTCAAGATGGGGTTGTGTTTTGCTCAACCGTTCCTGGGGTGCAAGCTCTTCCCAGGTGGCAGGGGCGCTTCTGCAGCTTCCTGCTCTCGTCTCTGTCTGGGTCTCTGGGCTGTGGGGACCCTCCTCCCGCCACCCTGACTGCTGCAGCTTTGTTTTCCGCTCTGAGGGGGTGCCCAGCACCCCGGGAGAGCAGGGCCCCCCTTCAGCACTGCTGTCCTTCAGTGAACCCTAGTCCAGGGGGCTGAGCTGTGGGCTGTGGGCTGTGCACCTCAGCCTGCTCACCAAAGAGCGGGGAACCCCCACGCCCCCAGTGTCTCTAGGTATCCCCACTGTCCCAATGTCCCGGATGGAAACCGGCTGTTAGAGTCACTGATCAAAGGCCGGGAAAGGCGAGCTGCCTGATGCACAGGCATTTCCATACAAAGCACCGGCTCCGGACAGTGACAATGCTGAGAGCCCGTGGCAGATGCTGGGAGGCCTGCACCCACGCCCCTGGAGAAAACACTGACATGATGTCCATAGTTTCCCAGACTGAGTAATGGAGGAGGGGGAGGAGGAGGGTCACCTTTTAACAGCTGTGCTTCTGATCTGCTAATTCCCTCCTCACCCCATGACGCTTTTACCCCCCCTCTTCACATCCGGACGCACAGAAGGAAGATTCTAATTCTTTCAGATTTTCTAGCTTAACTGCCTTTCTACCCTCACCCCCTGCTCTCTGTCCCTGCTCTCCTGTTCTTCTTTGGCTCAAATGGAACATGCTGCCCATTTATTTCTTTAAGCCACTTCACCCCCTAATAGCACCTCTCCCCCGAGGCCACACTGTAACAAGACGCTCTCTCCTCTTCAGGGCTCCCTGGAAAGAAGGTGCCCACTCAACAAGCGTCCTCTGCCCTTGCCACCAGCAGCCCCGCACCCACCACAGTGCGCACTTCCTTGCCATCACTTTTGCCAAATGCCTCTTTAAGTGAATTACATCTATTCTATTCAAAGGCAAAATTACGGGCCTATCGGAGGAGCATCTATTTGCTCCTGAAATAGCAATGAAGATAACAGGCAAATGAATGAAGTAATCAAAATGTATCTGATGATAGTAAGATTATTTTTATGTTTTAAGATGCCATGAAAGCTGCGGAGATATGTTAAAAAATCTATTTGATCAATATATGGGCTTTAAAAAGGAGAGAAGACAAGATTGACTGGTGAATAAAATGAAACTGACACAAACAGGCTGCCAGCCCGCTGGAAGTCTCTTTAGGGCAAAGCAATTAACTTAGAATAATAGACTCCAATTCGATGGTTAGAAATGCACTTTTATTAACAATCGCAGGCTGAGTCATTATGCTGCTGCGAATAAAATGGCACTTATATTTTGTGCATGTGTGTGCATGCATATATAAGCACATATGCACATGTCTCTGTAGGTACATATCTGCGCTCCGCTCACATTCCTATATGCTCTGGTTACAATTTGGGTGAAAAGTTGATTTATAGAACAATGTACTTTGAAAAGGAAATTCATTCATAAACTGTGCCCAGGATGATAAAATGTGGATGTTCTCCCAGATTACATCTATGAAAACCACGCCCTCACGGGGGCTGCTGGCCGCGAGGCCGGTGAGCCGGGCCCCAGGACGCCACGCCCTTTGGGGTTTGGGATTGTGATCAGGGATTTACAGATTTCATTTTGAAGAGAAGTCATTACTAGAAACCTAAGCTCATTTCCTCTTTTAATAGCTATTTTAAATCATTCATTTAGAAAATACATTAACTATTTAAGGTACTTGCAATGCATTTCTCTTGGCATTGTCTGCATTTTTAAAGAGCTTTTCCTAAAATTATTTCAAAAGGAGAAGAGAATTAGGGAGAGAAAAAAAGACTAAATGATGTTTTGGTGACATAAAATTACTTTTTGGATAGCATTTTCTTCTCCCATTGCCTAGTAAGAAATGACTTAAATTTTAACAAATTGTTAGAATATTAACAAACTCTTTTAATGTTATAAAGGTGACAAAAAGCATAACCCTTGCAACATTACAAACTGGACTTTGAATGTGATTAAAGAATGGCATATGGTCAATGGCCTGATTAAATACATTTGTTAATAATTTAAATAGAAAACAGTTGTAATTCTGTACTACTTACTTAATATTGATGGCAACTTCCACTAGTTATTTGGTAATAAAGGGAAAAAACGGTAATAGTAAAAAATAAATAATTCCTATAAAGAATTCAGCTATGGAGTCTGGCATAACATTGCAACGTGCTTTATGTATATATATTCCAAATGCAAAATAAAGCTGCCGGTTATGTAATTGCTATTCTTCAAAAGGACACGGTGAAGGTTGACAATTTAAAATGTACTCTTCCTGTCACCGTGCAGTTTTTTAATGTCTGCTCATGGTGTTAAAACAGTCTCTGCGGAGGGCTGCGGTGCCGGGCCGGGCGTGCTATTAGCGTAGGCACATTAGATCATCTCGCCCTGCCTGCTCCTCTGCTCCTTTGTTCTGACAGGGAGCTGGAATTGACAACAGCCCACATTTTGTAACAATCACTTGCATTGTTAAATATATACGTGCAGATAGACAGACAGAGAGCTCTTTTATTCCCCGAAGATATCAAAGTTCACTGCACGCCATGAAAAACCACAAAATATGCAGATGCTTCTGGGGTGAATTATGGCAACTACTTAAAAGCGCAAAGTATTGACAGCTCAAGCTTCTGGAACAGTTCACAGTCACTTTTAATTTCTGAGACTTCCACCCTTTTAGAGAGTGTGTTTTCCTCAGGGGGATGTGAGGGGAAAGGTCGCGCTTGTTACTGTGTGATGAACCAGAAGCAGTTTGGGAGCCAAAGCGGGAACACACTGCGAAGTCTCTGTGTGACACCAGAGCTGCTGGGCACAGCCCCACGCGGCCCTGTCCTGTGCCCAGGGCGGCCTGTGGGCCACTGCGGGCCGCGGCGGCTGCTGACCTGCAGGCGCCTTCTGCAGAGGACTGCCAGGCCTGGCAAATACAAACACAGCACGCTCAGTTCAGTTTGAATCTCAGATAAAACGACGCCTACATCTTTGTATGAGTATGTCCCCTGTAATATATGGAGATACTTCATACCTGAAAGTATGCATTTTTTATCTGACATTTAAACTTACCCGGGCATCTGTATTTAACGATGAAAGCAAGGCACTGTGTACTGTTTAGAAAGTAGATTATAATTGGGATGTAGAAAGTTTATAAAGAAAAGCAATATAATTTTAATTTGTGTTATCCTTAAAACAACCTCACCATCTTAAAAATTTGTAAATAATTTTTCCTCCCCACAAGATAGTAATTAATAATATTACATTTAATCATGACTTTGGCTCAATAATTAGTTCTTATAGGTCTTTAACAGAATATTCTTGGACAATATAAGGCTCGAGTCACATCATAACTGGTGGCGTCGGTCTCTCCCTGACTGCCCTGGAAGGACGGGAGGTTTTTAAATTATTTCCTGAGTGCCGGACACAGTGCCAGGAGATGGCAGGAACGCAGTTCACATCGCCTGAATAACTTTATTCTCTGACCATTGAACTTAATTTTCTCTCCCTTTCTCTAACTTTTTGTCATTTCACTTCTTTTTCAGACATGATGATGTTCAGACATGCTCCCTCTATAGTTTCTTTCTATTTTGAGATAATCTTTGGTGTGTACAGAAAAAAATTTACACCATCTTATCAATAAAGTAGAGGAAGTATTTCTTTCTTTTTTGTTTTTTAAACTTTAATGTTGAAAGTATTACATATGCCTTCCCTCCCCCATTGGCCCCTTTCAACCCTCCTATACTCCTCCCTCTCCCCCAACTCCAGGCCCTCGCCACCCCACTTTCCATCGCAGATTCTGTACTCTGTTCCATACTTCCAGCCTCTGGGTCCACTCCATTCATCAGTTTATTTTGTTACTTAGATTCCATATATGAGGGAGATCATGTGATCCTTGTCTTTCTCTGACTGGCTTATTTCACTTAGCATGATACTCTCCAGGCCCCTCCATGCTGTCCCAGAGGATAAGAGATCCTTCTTTTTTATAGCTGTGTAGTATTCCATGTTGTAAATGTACCACAGCTTTTTTGTCCACCTATCTGCTGATGGGCACTAGGGCTGTTTCTAGGTCTTAGCTTTTGTAAATCGTGCTGCTATGAACATAGGGTGCATACATTCTTTCTGATTGGTGTTTCATGGTTCTTAGGATATATTCCTGGGTCAAATGGGAGTTCCATTTTTAATTTTTTGAGAATACTCCATATTGTTTTACACAGCGGCTGCACCTGTCTGCATTCCCACCATCAGTGCAAGAGGGTTCCTTTTTCTCCACATCCTCACCAGCACCTGTTGTTTGTTGATTTACTGATGGTATCACCTGCCATTCTGACAGGTGTGAGGTGATACTTCATTGTCATTTTAATTTGCATCTCTCTGATGATTAGTGACTTTGAGCATTTTTTCATATGTCTCTTGGCCATCAGTATGTCCTCTTTGGAGAAGTGTCTATTTAGGTCCTCTGCCCATTTTTTTACTTGGATTGTTTGTCTTCCTTCTGTTAAGTTATATGAGTTCCTGATATAGTTTGGATATTAACCATTTATTAGATGTGGCATTAACAAATATGTTCTCCTGTACAGTGGGCCCCCTTTTTGTTTTGTTAATGGTTTCTTTTGCTGTGCAGGAACTTTTTAATTGGATGTAGTTTCATTTGTTTATTTTTAGAGGCAGTACTTCTAATGATGGGACTAGATTAAATCTGGGTGGTTGATGACTTTCCTGAAGATGGGGCAATTAGTGAAATATTTTTCTTTAAGCCCACTAGGAAAGTTGTTACAGAAATATTGAACCTAAAATATTTAACTGTACTCTTGAACAGCTCACATGTATTCTGTTTTTTCCTATCTCTTTAAAAAAATGTTTTAATTACAGTTGACATTCAATGTTATTTTATATTAGTTTTGGGTATACAGCATAGTAGTCAGACATTTATATACCTTACAAATAGATTTATCTTCAATAAGTCTATCCCCACCTGACACCATACATAGTTATTACAGTATTAGTGACTATTTTCCATATGCTTATATCCCCATGCCTATTTGTAACTACAAATCTATACTTTTTAATCCCTTCACTGTTTTCACACAGCTGCCCAAATCCTCTTCTATGGTAACCAACATTTTGTTCTCTGTATCTACTAGTGTGAGTCTATTTCTCTTTTGTTTGTTCATTTCTTTCATTCTTAGATTCCACATATAAGTTAAGTCATATGGTATTTGTCGTTCTCTGTCTGACTTATTTCACTTAGCTTAATGCTCTCTACGTCCATCCAGGTTGTTGCAAATTGTAAGAGTGTATTCTTTGTTATGGCCCCATAATGTTCCATTGTATATGTACTATTTCTTTGTTCAATTGTCCATTGATGGGCATGTAGGTTGCTACTATATTTTGGATATTGTAAATAATACTGGTTTCATGTGTATTTGAAAAGAATGTGTATTGTGTTGTTTGTGGTGAAATGATCTAAAGATATCAATTAAATCTACATATCCCTGGCCAGTATGATTCAGTTAGTTGGAGTATTGTCTCATATACCAATTGGTAGCAGGTTTAATTCCTAGTCATGGTGCATACCCAGGTTGTGGGTTCAATTCCTATTTGGGGCACAGGTGGGAGGCAACAGAGCAATGTTTCTCTCTCTCTATCTCTCTCTCTCATCAAGAAAAAATAAAATAATAAAGTAAATAGCACATGTTCTAATGTGTCATTTAAGGCCATGTTTCCTTGTTGGTTTTTTGTTTGGAGGATCTATTCATTGGTTAATGACAATAGGGTGTTAAAGTCCCCAACTAAGACTGCATCACTGTCAATTTTTTCCTTTATGTCTGTCAATATTTGCTTTACATCTTTAGTTGCTCTTAGGTTGGGTGCATAGATGTTTATATTCTCTTTTTGGGTTGATCTCTTTGTCATTATGAAATGTCCTTCTTTGTCTTTTATTATAGCCTTTGTTTTAAGTCTATTTTGTCTGATATAAGTATTGCTACCCCAGTTTTTGTGTGTTTTTTTTCTATTTATATGAAATACCTTTTTACATGCCTTTACTTTCAATCTAGAATGGTCTTTGGATCTGAAGTGGGTATCTTATAAACAGCATATGCGTGGGTCTTATTTTATTATTCATTGAACAACCCTATGTCTTTTGATTAGAGCATTTAATCTATTTATGTTAAAATAATTACTGATAGTTCCTTTAACATTCTTTGTCATGTTGGTTTGGTGGTGATGAACTCCTTTGGCTTTATCTTGTTAGAGTAGTTTTGGTTGCACGTCCTTGTTTTTTTTTGTTTGTTTGTTTGTCTTTTTGTTTTGTTTTGTTTTGTTTTGTTTTATCACTTTGAGTATTTCATGCCAATCCCTTCTGGCCTGCAAAGCTTCTGTTGAGAAATCAACTGACAGTCTTCTGGGAGCTACCTCGTAGGTAACTTACTGCTTTTCTCTTGCTGTTTTAAGATTCTTTCTTTAACCTTTGGCATTTTTATTATGACTTGTCCTGGTATAGGTCTCTTTGGATTTATCTTGTTTATGACTCTGTGCTTTCTCGACTTGTATTTCCTTCACTGGATTAAGAAAGTTTTAGTCATTTTTTTCAAATAGATTCTTAATCCCTGGCTCTTTCTCTTCTGGTTCTGGTACACCTATGATGTAGATGTTATATTTTATGTTATTCCAGAAATCCCTTAAACTATCCTTATTTTTTTATTTTATCTTTTTACTGTTTTTAATTTTTTACTGTTCTCTTGTCTTTCAATCGTCTACTTAATCTAATCTGCTATTGATTCCTTCTGGTGTAGTCTTTATTTCAGTTATTATGTTCTTCATTTATGATTCTTTGTTATGATTTTGATGTCCTTCTTTTATGCTTACTATTTTGTTGTTGAAGTTCTCACTGAGTTTTTTGAGAATCCTTATAGTATTTTGACTTTGCATCTGATAGATTACTTGCCCTGTTTTATTTAGTTATTTTTCTGTAGTTTGTCCTTTTTTCTTTTTTCTTCTTTTTTCTTTTCTTTTTTTTTTTTTAATTTGGGACATGTTTCTTTGTCTCTTCCTTTTGGCTGCCTCTCTTTGTTTGTTTCTATGAATTAGGTAAATGTCCTACATCTCCCAGTCTTGCCAGGGTGACCTTAGGTAGCTGGAAAAACGTGGGCCCAGGGTCACAGCCTCCCAAACTGGATGCTCCAGAGTGTCCCTTGTGCTGGTTGTGTTGTGAGCATTGTTGGTGTTAGCATATCAGTGGTTAGGGTTGACCCTCAGGCTGACTGGTTGTGAAGACAGGCTCTACCCACGTCCTATAAGCTGCTGTACAGTCCTGACCGGATGAACAGGGCTTTCCTCAGTGGGCTCTGGTCCTGTGAGATCCCATCTTGGGCATGCTACTTATAAAGCTAATTGAGTCGTGCTCTTTTGTGGTCTGAAGCAGGCCACTGAGTGCATTGGTCTGGGTCTTCCTGGGAGTGGTTTCAGTGAAGGGTCAGGTAAACAGCTGAGTGTGACCAGCCCTGGCTACCTGGTAGGAGCCACAAAGTGATCCACAGTTAGTAGTTGTCTGGAATGACCCCACTGTGAACTGAGCCTGCCTGACCCCAGGACTGAGCCTACAACCATCCAGAAAAAGGGCCTACTGAGGGCTGGCGCTGGCTACCTATAAGGCAATAGTGAAAGGTGGGGTCTTAGAAAGTCATCTGAGTGATGGGGTGAGAGGTATTCACTAGACTAGGACAGATTCAGATTTGGCCATGTGGGGGCAGGATCCATACCCGTGTCCTGGATCCACACAACTCAGTTTCCCTCTGTATGTCTCTGTTCCCCCTTCAATCCCTGACTGCAGTTTTTCCACTGGAGGCCAGGCAGGTGCCTCAATGAGTGAGTCTGTGCGTGGGCTCTTTAAGAGTTGCCTGGGTTGCCAGCAGCCCTCTGTCTCACCCAGATGGGCAGGATTCCTGCTGATTTTTACAGCCGGATGTTGTGGGGCTCCTCTCTCTGGCCCTGGTGCTCTGGGCTGGGGAGGCACTCTACAGATATCTCTCCAGATTCTCAGCCATCACACGTGGACGGGTGCAGCTCATTTCCCATATCTGCAGCTCTTACAGGTCCCGTGGCTTCTTCTATAACCCTTTTCTCTCCATCATCATTACTATTGATTATGTTTTTATTGTATGCATACTATGGGCATTTTCTAAGGAAATATAAAGAGAGATGTGTGTGGGGTGAGAGTAGCAAGAAGTAGAATAATATAGAGTCTTAATGGAGATTTAAGGTTACAAACCACAAAATAGGATTTTGTTAATCAGGGAAACAAAAATCAGAAGTATTCATGAAGCACAAAAATAACAACATTAAATTATTTTTTTACTTAAGCATAAGTTTCTGGGGGTAAAGAGATGCTCAGTCTTATTTTAGATTATATTAGACACTAGAGGCCTACTGCACAAAATTCGTGCAGGGGACAAGGGGTGTCCCTCAGTCCAATCTGGGACCCCTTGAGAGATGTCTGACTGCCTGCTTAAGCTGATCCCACAGGGCCTAAAGGGGCAGCTGGACATCCCTCTCACAATCCAGGACTGCTAGCTCCCAACTGCTTGCCTGCCTCTGCCTGATTGTCCCTAACTGCTTCTGACTGCCAGCCTGATCAGTCCTTAATCACTCTACTGCTAGCCTGATGGATACCTAACTACTCCCTGGTTGGCCCGATTGCCCCTAACTGCCCTCCTCTGCTGACCTGGTCACCCCCAACTGCCCACGAGTTGTGGTGGCCATCTTGTTTCCACATGGGGGCATCCATCTTTGACCACATAGGGGTGGCCATCTTGTGTCTTGGAGTGATGGTCAATTTGTATATTATTCTTTTATTGATAGTATTACTTTAATAACTGAAGTAAAGTATTCAGTTAACATGATCAAAATACAAGTCAAAAGAGGTCAATTTAATTCATCTTTTATTATTTGGAGGGTAGGAAGGAGCGTGGTAAAGTGGATGAGCTAACATTTATTGAGCACCTATTATTACATTCAGGTGCTGTGCTATTCAATGGGAATACTAAAACATATTTGTAATGTCAGGTCTTCTACTCTCTGTCTTGTGGTTTAATAAAAGAGTCACACAGAAAATAAATTATTACAATGCATTGTAATTAAGTGCTATGAAGGCATGGTATATTGCACTGACATGGTCCTGCGTAAAATCTTATCAGCCTTCTAAAGAGATTACAGGAGATAATATTTTAGTTGAGTGCAGATGGATTTTGTCAAGTGGGCAAAAAAAATCATTTTATATTATATACATGGTGTAAGAATTGTCAAAGTGTTGAGTCATGAAGCAGCAATAGAAGCAGCCTGATTTGACTGGAGTATAGGGTTCATAGTAAGAATAATTCCAGGAAATGAGACTTGAGAAATAGGGATAGCCTAGAAATAAAGGCCTCATATACATAGAAAGGAGAATTTAAAGCAGGAAAATACCTGGTCAAAATCAGAAAGAGAATTCTGGCAGTAGATTGGAAGTCCAAGATTAGATTAGATGAGCAATGCTGGGCTCTTGCAATCAAGCAAGAGTTAATGAAGCCTTAAACAAGATATCAACTTACAATTGGAGATGGGCAGGATAAAACAGATTCAAGAGTTAATGAACCAAAGAACTCAACAGTGAAATATCCTCGGGAGTGGTGGTAAACCTGGTTAGTATACAACGGGATAGTGTTGAGTAGGCTGTCAGATGTGATGTGTTTGTTGATGGTGGCCTGTGTGACTCAGATGAAAGGAAATCAAGAAAAGGGAAGTGGATTAACTCTGTTGATGCTAAATGTACTTACAAGGAAATGAGCTAGGGAGCTTTACATACATTATTCCAATTGACAACTTTACCGCCATCTTTTTCCTTAGGGAGTTTTATCCCATTTGGCTGAAAAGAAACTGAAGATCAGAGACGTTAAATGTAATATAAGTTCACAGAGCTGGAAATGATAACATAATGGTCCCTAGTGAAGTCTATCTAACCACAAAGTCCCTGGTCTTCCTTTGAAATTGCATAGCCTCAGGTTGACTTCAGACGGATGTGGGTGTTTGGACCATGTTGAATGAGAATTTAATTCTGCACTAGAAACACTGTGAGCCATCTATCCAGGTTAATTCTCCATCAGGAACCCTGTGAGCAATCTATCCAGGGAGTGACATAGTTTCAGTAGATTTTTGTCTTCAGTGTTTTCTAACCTGTTTGAGAGGACAGAAGTGGATTTGTTAATTTATTTTTATTTAGTACCCTCTTTCTTATTTTAGTCATAATTTGGAGCTACACCAGGCTATATAGTGTCTGAGGGAGGAAACTTATCAGGCTGTGCAAGTGTGAACATTGGTTTCAATGCAATTTAGGAGAAAAGCCCCATTGGGCCACCATGTCCCAGGAGGGAAAAAAAAGAGCAAAATAATACTTAAATTTATCTCCCCCCTCACATCTTTCTTTTTTCAAAACATCATCCCTTTTCCTTCCTCTTTCTTGTCTGCCCTTGTAGAACTAAGTGAATGAAGTTTTTTCCTAAAATATATCATGGCAGGTGCTCCTGCTGTGAAGTGGAAAGCCCTGTCATGATTTTGGCCCTGGGAGAGCTGAAGGCCCAGCACACCACCGCAGTGTGGTCCTCCGTTCCTCCCCCTTTCTCCTCTGGGTGCTGATGAGATGCTAGTGTGGCATGAAGCCTGCTTGCTCCTTGCAGTATTTATTTTGTTAAGATTGGAGTTGCTAAGATACGGTAGTTATTTCAAATTGTAACCGCTGATGCCAGTGACCATAAAATAAAAACTAAAATTCCTTTATTTGCTAACTCTAATAAGAAACATTCTTGAGGGGGTGAGGGAGCTTTCTGGCAAAAAAAAATGAACAGTGCGCCAAGTGGCCTATGTTCTAGCACATAATTAGACTCACTAGTCCAATCAGTGTTGAGCTGTTTTGGTTGAAAATCAAGAGAGAGTTTCTTGCTTCTAGCTGTTTATTAAATGATTGTTTTTAAACAAAGGGAGTGGTCAGGTTGTGCAAATTTTATAGCCTCTCTTCTACTTAGTGGTTTAAGCCAAGGGATTTCTTTTCCAATTTGTTGCTAGTTATTTTTGTCTGTTTAATAAATATTTTGAAGAATTTGGAGTTTTAACATTTTCACGCAACTTATTGAGCTGGGCTTCTTAATTCTTTCATCTTGTGCAGCTAAAGTCACTAATCTCTCTCATTGTATTTATTAATTCTACTCTTAATACATAATTTGTAAATTACTTGTAACTTTATTGTTGTCAATGACATTTCACATGTAATTGGGAAGAGACCACATTTTATGTTTCAGATTTTATTGTTAGTGACAAAAAAACGTTCTGTACTTTCCTTCATAATGAATCATTTTTTAAAAACTTAGAATATTTCCAACCAAGTTTTAATCAACTCCAGGAGGCTCCTTTGAGCTTGTAGGTAAATATTTTCAACTAATACTTAAAAGAAAAGCCATTAAACTATTTAGGTGGAAAAATAATATCTGAGCAGCCAGTTTGGCAAAGATTTGTTCTGTGAATGTGTGTAATTTGAAATTATTGTATGTTTTTGTTTCACAAAAATTTCCAGCTTCCCCAGCTCACTTGAAATACTAGTATCCAGAGTTTCCACTGGCAATCCTTTGTTTGTCCTGGAAGACTCTTTCAATCTGGGACCAAGAAAATACTGTGTTCCCTTTGGATTTAGAGACATAAACATGTGTGTTTCTTCTTTAGCACACTGTTCTTTTTAGTGGAAGCCAGGTTTAATGGAAAGTTTGTCAAATAATAAGAAAACGTCATCAAAACTATATAGCAAGTTTGGCTGAAAAATGATCTTTGATAAAATTTCATTTATTTAGAGAAAAATGATAAAATAATGACATCTACCCATGTGATTTGATTAAAAGTAATATTTTGTGAAATCACCATTTAAATACTGAGAGAGAGAGAGAGAGAGAGAGAGAGAGAGAGAGAGAGAGAGAGAGAGAGAGAGAGAGAATACTGTACACTACTGCATTGTTTTCATTAAGCCAAACTTGTAATACCCAGTGGAGCCTTATTCCACAACAAGCCTGTGGTTGATTGTCATTCCATTAGAGAAATTGCAAAAAGGTGGTTTCTGCCCACATCTTTGGAGACACAGTGACTCCTCAGGTTCTGTGGTTATTGCTGTCTCAAGCTTTTGAGATGCCAGTGCTTTGTATCGTATTATAGTTCCAATTCTAATATCCATCTTCTTAGAACTTCATGTCCAGAGGGGAAGTGCTTGACCAGTCTTCTCTCTTCCTAGTCTATGCTGGTAGTTCATCTTGGCCAGAAAAGGGCACCACCTGAATCTTTACATATGACTCTGCATACTGAGGCCTAAGATCACAGATAATAGTCTCTGTCTACATGTAATGTGGGTATATATCAGGCTGCATCATTGTTCTAAACTTTTATTTCCCTGAGTACCATTTGACCAGTGCACCCTTGCTCTGGCTCAGGAACAGTGGCGTGTATATCCCTGTTCTTTTTGGTGCTGTGACTTGGCCACATGAACAATCTGAGGAGAACACTGTACTTGAAAATACGGGCCTCTGTCTTTTGCACTTCACTCCTGCTGTGCCCAAGCTGCAGTGGACTCACGGATAAGCAAGCAGGACATAATGCTCATTGTCCTTTGCCACTGAAATGCAAGGTGGTTTTCCCCCATAATGTTGGTATGGGAATACACTGTGCCCATTTCTTCACCCTAACCCGTGTCTTCTAAACAACATCCTCAGAGGTGGGGGTGCTGATCCAGAGGACAGCATCTCCTTTGCCTGATTAAGTTTGTGATGCTGCAGCTTCAGCTCATGTACATTGTAACAGTGTCAATAAAATTGTGAGTTTCACTAGTGGTGAAATAGAACAAAATAAATTTTTGCAAACAAAATAATTCTGACATGGAAATAAACCTGGTTTGGGTGGAATTCTTACCCTCTATCTTACTTAGGCTTACAGTGGATGAATTATATGCTATGGTTTTCCCCTGGTTATGGTGGAGCATACCAATGTCCTACAAACCTCTTACAGGTGCGACTTCATTTGCATCAATGCATGCCCTTCTTTTAATGGATGGGAGGGCTCAGAGTTTCAACTGAGGATGCAATCTATTATGGTAATATCTGTCAAATGAATTATTGATCTAAGTGTTTCACTTAAGATATGTTAGAGAGTAATACATTGGAAACATGTTTCAAGGGTTACAATCTCAAAAGTTAAGCAAAGCTAGGCAGAGAACATAAATCAATGAAGTGGGCCAGGTAATAAGAATGAAGCACCCATTGTAAACTAGGGAATTTGTGACCTCTTATAGAAAGTAGCTATCTGGCTCCAACTGTTTTTGTCATTCAGGCACTGAGTTTTATTAAATTCTATTTATTAAAAAAATTTTTGAGTACATACTACATGCCAGGGATTGTCCTAGTTTCTGTAGACACAAGAATAAACAAACAAACAAATCTTCATGGAATTAACGTTCTAGTTCATGAGACAGACCATAGAAACCCAAATAAGTACAATTAGATTGTAATAAGAAGAGCTAAGGAGGAAATAAAACAGAAAACCAAGATATCATAAAACATTCAACAAGACCATGACCCATTTAGAGAAGGTTGAAATTCTTGAATCAAATAAATTTAAAAGAAAGAAGTCTATTCCAGGAGATAAAAAAAAAAACCCTTAAATATAATAAAAACATACAATCACATCTAAAAACAAAACAAAAAAATAAATCCAGAAGCTTTTCTAAATGCTCATTGTTGTAATATGACTGGTTCAGCCAAATTTTTAAAAAGCATTAAAAAATGCAAAGATAAGATTAATTATAAATCTTGATAGTTTGATTTGATTATCAGGTATTTAGTAGGCATATTTGCATCATTAATATTCTTTTTTGAACAATAAATGTTTTTGGTAATTGTACATAACAAAACCTAATTCCTATTATAAAATAAATGCTAAATAATGATGATAAAACAGTGTCGATTTCATGATTTTGACAGCTGTAAGTCTGTATTTGAACTTCGTTGAATTTAATGTGCATATTAAAGTCACTTTCATTTTAAGACTACCTAAAAGAATATTTTTTAAAAGTTCAACTAAAACACTCTAGACTTGCTTATTTTTATTCAACTGTGCAATTATTGTCAATTATTGTTTTACACAAGTTTTATATTAGTAGCATGAACCATCTTAGATACAAAGAACATAAAAGCAAAAAGAGACTTTTGTGTGTTTTTTCCCCATTAAACATGAAGGAAAATTAAGTTTTACTTAGAAAAGGATTTGGAACAATAAATACAAGTCTATTTTCCCTAATGTTGAGGTGAAAGAGGTAGTTGCAGAAAAGTGGGAATCAATTTTCTTCATGGAATCAGAATTATCAAGAAGTTCAAAAGACCCTAAATAGCAAGAGTGATCTTGGGAAAGAAGAAGAAAGTTGGAGGAATCACAATATTTGATATCAAGGCCATATCAATTAAGACACTGTGGTACTGGCATAAAATCTGACATACAGATCAATGCAGCAGAATACAGAATCAGAAATAAACCCATACCTTTATAGCCAATTAATATTTGACAAGGATGCAAAAACATACAATGGATTAAAGATAGTCTAGTCAATAAATGGTGGCGGGGAAATTGGACAGATATGTGCAAAAAATGAAATTAGCACACAAGAATAAACTAAAAGTATATGAAAGCCTTAAATGTTAGACTCAAAACCATAAAAATTCTAGAAGAAAACACAGGTAGTAAAATCTCAGACATTTCTGGTAGCAATATATATATTTTTTTTATCTAACTCCTAAGACAGCAGTTGGCAAACCATGGCTCGCGAGCCACATGTGGCTCTTTGGGCCCCTGAGTGTGGCTCTCCCACAAAATACCACATGCAGGCGCACTCATACAGTGCACCTGAAACTTTGCGGCCCATGCACAGAAGTTAGTTTTCAGCCTGGGCGAGTCTATTTTGAAGGAGTGGCATTAGAACACTCAAGGAACCAAAGAGCCCAGGACAAGGGAAACTAAAGAAAAAAATAAACAAATGGGACTATATCAAACTAAAGAGCTTTGCACAGCAAAGGAAGCCATCAACAAAATGAAAAGTCAACCCATTGAATGGGAGAACATACTTGCCAATTAAACCTCTGATAAAGGATTGATATCCAAAATTTATCAAGAATGTATAAAACTCAACACCAAAAAAAAAAAAAATTCAAACAATCCAATAAAAAATGGTCTACAGACCTGAATAGACCCTTCTCACATAGAGCACATACAGATGGCCAACACACATAGGAAAAGATGCTCAATGTCACTAATCATCAGAGAGATGTAAATGAAATCCAAAATGAGGTATCACCTCATACCTGTCAGAATAGCTATCATCGATAAATCAACGAACATCAAGTGCTGGGTGAGGTTGTGGAGAAGAGGAACCCTCGTGCACTGCTGGTGGGAATGCAGACTGGTGGAGCCACTCTGGAAAGCAGTATGGAGTTACCTCAGAATGTTAAAAAATGGGACAGCCTTATGACCCAACAATTCCATTTCTGGGAATTTATCTGAAGAATCCCGAAACACTAATTTGAAAGAATATATGCACCTCTATGTCCACTGCAGCATTATTTACAATAGTGAAGATTTGGAATCAGCCCAATTGTCCATTGGTAGATGAGTGGGTAAAATACCTGTGATACATTTATGCAATGCTACTTTGCCTTACAAAGGAAGAAAATTTTACCCTTTGCAACAGCCTGGGTGGACCTGGAGAACATCATACTAAGAAGCCAATCAGAGAAAGAGAAGTAACATATGATTTCACTCATATGTGGAATTTAATGAACAAACTGAACTACCAAGAAAATAGAGACAGACACATTGCTAGAGAGCAGGCAGACAGCTCTGGTGGTGGGGAGAGGTGTGTGTGTGTGTGTGTGTGTGTGTGTGTGGAGGAGACACTGAGCAAAAAAAAAAAAGAGAGAGAATTCTTAGACATAGAAAAAAAGAAGTTCATTACTTAAGTTCATCACAGTTATAGAAAAGGCTAGTATTTTCTTGAGGTTATAACTTGAAAATGATGCCCAGCCAGAATGGCTCAGCTGAGTTGGTGTTGTCCCATACTACCAAGAGGTCACCAGTTCAATTCCTGGTCAGAGCACATAACCAGGTCGCTTGATCCCCAGTAGGGGGCCTGTGATTGACGTTTCTATATATCTTTCTCCCCTTCCTCTCTCTATAAAATTAATAAAAACATTTTTTGAAAGAGAGGGGAAAGTTTTTAAAAAATGAAAGTGAGAAGTCCTATCATCACTCACCAACTCCACCTGAATAGATACGCTCAATAACCTTCCCATAGTAGTTAAGTTATGGACAGCTTCTTGTTATTCTTCTATTCCTGATTATGCATAGATAGTATCCCCATTTTTATTTTAAAAGTGAGAGTTTATTATATGCAATGGTTGTTATTTTTTTCCACTTTAACATCTGTCTTCAATGCTTTTATAACATTCTTATGCATTTGATTAGTAATAATCTGATGGTTATTAAGGTTGTTTTCTGTAACTTTACAATAGTTTTTTTAAATGAGTGGGGATCCAGCCTGAGGAAGAGAGAAGGGTAGGTGAAAGTAATGAACCAATTAAAAGTACATCCTTCACTTAATGAAAGCAGTAAACAAGTAAAATTCTTCAATAAGGCCAATTCTTTGGTACCAAGGTCATTATTTTGAGGTAAGTTTTAAAAACAAATGTAAAAGGAATTTAAAATAGCAGTAAACTATAGAATAAAAGGTAAATTGTACAAATAATTGATAAATTCTTTTGTAAAATGAAACTACTATGAAAAATATTTTACAATTGTATAGGCATTATAAATACACAAATTAAACGATCAAAGATAAGTCTGGGCTGCTCTATATATTTTAGTTCATAATAGGCAGATATGCAATGAGCATGTTGGTTCTATCATTCAGAAGTACATAAACAAGCCTATTGGTCAAATATGCCTCATGTACCCTCTGAACATTAGGAACTAGAGCGCAATGTATACCAATTGATAGAAGTTTCTGTCACTTTGGAAAATGCTTTAACTCCTTGATTATATATGAATTGTGGATGCTGAACATTTTATGAAAAAACTTAATTACATGGAAAATTAGTACAAATGTTAAAATGTGTAATTTAAATTAGTTTCACCCCTCCCCCCCCCCCTTATAATTGAATCAATTTACAGGTGTAATAATAGCACCTACACTTTTTTTTTTAAATTTAAATACTAATAATACTAAGAATTCATGGTTTTAGATAATGGAGAAGGAAAACAAAAATATTTAAAACTCAGCAATATTTTGAACAGTCATAAGAATACTAATTATTCTCAGTTCATTCAGTCCCATATAATCAAGTTTCATTTATCCTGGTTATTTGCCAGTATTTCCATGAATCCAGTTATTTCTTATGAGTTCTATAAATCTTCATCTAGTTCAAAGACATGACCTTCTTAGAAACCTGTAATTCAGGGTAAGTTAGAGTCATTTTCACAGATCTTTCTAAAGACATATTTCAAGCAATATTGAAGCTTTCTATTTTCTCCCTCCCTAATCCCTCCAGAATTTGGCAACTCTTAATGAGTGAATATTATTCTTTTCATGGTGATACGCTTGTTTGCATGAATCCTATTAGAATTTGTTCTCTTTATATTACAACATATAAAGCCAGTTTCCAATTGTGGTTTTATTAACCGAGACCATTACTGAAATGTAATGAATAAAAGAGACATGCCTGGAGTCTGGATGTCACCAGAAAGCTTTAAAGAATGAAGATTGCCTTTGAGGCTCATAAGAACCCCTTGGAGAAAGCCTGGTACCTTGCTTATTCACATGATTCATGGCAGTCTTTCCAGGTAAGGAATAAAGGTTTCCATCCTAGGAGATGGCAAAGAAAGAACCTCAGGACTTTTTTGGGATCCTTGAGAACTTAAAGAGTTCATCCAAAAATATAGGTATTGCAGGGAAAATCTAATGGCTACTAGATGGATTAGCTTCTTTGCCTTGTAGAGCTAATGATAGCTCAGTATGGAGATTCCTTAGAGATTCTAGCAAAGCAGAGTTAAAAGAGCCTATATGATTAATTACAATTATTGTGTTTATGCAAATAATCAAGACAAATTGAAACTGACAATAAATAGCCTGTATTTGGCTCTTTGATAAAAATGAGGATGAAAATTGTGTTTCAATAGAATCTTTAATATATAGTTGTGGCTATTAGCCTCTAGTTAAAGTTTTATTTTTCAAACTGAATTGGATTCTCAATGTTTCTAGTTTTCTCCCAAACTAATGTTTTCTTTTTCTCCCATTCTTGCCTTGGAATCATTGAGAACCAATGATGCAGTGTAAGCCATACAGCGTTTACCTGAGCACCTGATGACACCACCTGAAATATTTAAACTACAAATAAAGTAGATGTCTCAGAATGTCAGCAGTTGATTTCATTCTAGCAAAACAAGCTTTATCTTATATCTAAAACTGTTCTTGACTGCCAGCCTCACAAATTCAGAAACTAGTTTATAATTTTCTCTGATCATTAACCTTTGCTTTTTCTTCTGTTTTCATAGGCATACTCCTTAATAATTAACTTATTGATTGCTTATACAATATAGGTATACTTTGGAATACTGTCTGCATCACTTCCTCCTGAAATAAGACTAAAAATGTTGCTGAACTGATTTATTTTTAGGACAACATAATAGAATCAGTGAAATATGAAGCAATCCACCAACTTCATTTCTGGAATGATAAAATTCCTTATCAAGATGATGATGCTTTGGGGGTTCCAGCCTTTCCCTAATTTGGGAGAATCAGCTAACAGCCTCTGTTTCAGTCTCAGCTTTCCTTCCCTTGTCCCCTTAGGTCAGGCAGAGACAGACTTCCACACCCTATGGAGGCAGAGACGATGGCCCTTGTCAGCAGGAAGCGGCTACTGAAGACAGACTGTTCCTTCTCACATCGCTAAAAGATTTCAGAGATGAAAGTCTCCAAGGGGCCTATGAGACAGGCCAATAAGCCAGGGACAAGTGTTATAGAAACTGAAACAGCTGAGCAAACTGACCAAACAATTTAAAGCCAGATACAGAAGTTCCCCTGCCTGGAGATAATATCTAGACCTCAGTTGTATTTTAGTCCTGGGCCCAGAAAAGCAGCAGAACCAGGAGGGCGATGAACGGAGACCATGATTCTGGAAGGATAAACCTGGAAAGCTGATGAATAGTCTATTGAGATCCTCCCTTGAGACCTCCCCTAAAGTACCAGCCTTAAAAAAATCCTCAAAATGAAGGTCCCAGGATATGCTCTCCCTCGTGGGAGCATTCCTGCACACTTCCCACCCCCTCTATTTCCCCTGTAGGCATGCAACTCCAAAACTCTAACGGTCCACACAAGATTTGCAACCAGGGAGCAATGGGCAGCAACAGCTCATCCCAGAGCTACCCCTGAACCTGTCTCTCAGGCCCCTCTTCTCCGACCTCCCAGTGAGCTAACGAAGCCCTGCCTCACTCAGCTCATATTCCATATAACATTTCCAGAGAGCCAAGGCAGCCCACCTAGTTGCTTTCTCTATCTTAGGCCCTTCCTTGTTCCACTGTCCCAAGTTTTAATAAACATACTCCCAAAGAACGATCATTTTAATTCAGATAGAAATGTTAAAAACCTTAATTATATTACAAGCCATTTGCTGCTAGTAAAAATGAAGCCACTTTTCTGGGAATCTGTATCTATCTATGTTACAAGTTCTCTGAATAAACACACACACACACACACACACACACACACACACACACACACATACATATTAGGGGCTTGGTGCATGAAATTCATGCATAATGGATGTGGGGGGGTGAGTCCCTCAGCCTGATGGCTGCACCCTCTCCAATCTGAGAGCCTCAGAGGAGGACTCTCCAATCTGGGAGTTTGTGTCTGTCTTTGCAATCATATGAACGAATTGTCTGAGACCCCAGCCCAGTCTGGTTTGGTGCTCTCAGAATAATAGAGCTCTTTTTTTTTTTTCCTTTGCTCCATTGGTAGAGATTTCCTAGAAGTTGCAGGATATCTTCCTTTTAATTTTTCCTTGACACTCTGACTTATGTCTCTCACCTTTGCTTTCTCTCCATTTCCCACCCGTAACAGTAACTTGCTCCAGGCTTATTTTGCTCTAGTGTCTAGGACAGTGGTCGGCAAACTCATTAGTTAACAGAGCCAAATATCAACAGTATAATGATTGAAATTTCTTTTGAGAGCCAAATCTTTTAAACTTAAACTTCTTCTAATGCCACTTCTTCAAAATAGACTCACCCAGGCCGTGGTATTCTGTGGAAGAGCCATTCTCAAGGGACCAAAGAGCTGTGGCTCGCGAGCTGCAGTTTTCCAACCAGGGGTCTAGGAGATCCTGCAACGCATCTGCCACTGAACTATGATTCCCAGCATTCCTGGTGCTCCACAGGCTCTTGATTTCTGCTTCAAGTCCAATGGCTGTAGAAACCAAAAGGACTTGGAACTCCAGCCGCCCCTAGGCTGGGCTGACAGGACTGGACACTCCAATAGTATCCCGGGCACCCCAGCCTCTCAGCGCCAGCACACCCATGCCCTGGCCACGGGCTCAGAGTGGGCAGAGTCCCGGGGACATGGGCTGAACCACTTCAGCTATGGGGTGGGTGGCAGGCATCCCGCCCCACTCCTGGCAGCTCGGCCCCTGCTCCCGTGTGTGCTGCCCACAGGCTCTCCATCTCCATCTTTGTTGGGTTAATATACATACATATATATATATATATATATATATATATATATATATATATATGTGTGTGTGTGTGTGTGTGTGTGTGTGTGTGTGTGTGTGTGTCTGTATGTATATATATATATATATATATATATATATATATATATATTCATGTACTCATTATTTGAGATACAGAGACATGGTTTGGCCTTTCTACCAACACTCTTTGAGATGATCCATTGTATAAACTAATATCTAGGTTTTCTTTAAGATGAAAAACTGACCGTAAAGTTTACCTAATAAAACTATGATCCCAATTCTAATTTAGAGAGCTATATTAACTCTTTGAGGGTCTCAGGATCCATTTGTTCAATTAGTTCTTCTTAGTGTTGTATATTGAAACCATAGAGACCTTAAATAAATTAATATTATATTGGAAAACCTACTTTCTGTTCTATCAGTACAATAAATAATGCATTATACAGGAAATCTTAGTTAGGAGACATGCCCCTCTTTTTCTATAAGTATGAAGAGCATTTGAAAGGGTCAAATTATAATATTGGTCTTCTAGTTTATTATGTGAGAATTTCCACTACGAATTATTTCCTTCCAAGTTCAGAGCTTTCTAAACATGCTTAGCATACTAACACTGTACTTCACAGTAGATGGGCTATTTCCCCTACGCTGGCAACTAGAAGTTTAAACAAACTTCTTCAGGTGGATAGTTTGGATTTTAGCGGATGATTTCAATTCCCTGGGAGAGGGATTAAAGTGCATCCTCACTGTGATGCCCAAGAAAAGCCAGACTTTGTACGCTCAGCAAACAAGAGGAATGCAAGGCCAGCAGTGGGGAGGATACCCAGGAGTTATAAATATTCAGAGATTTCATGGTGAAAATAAACATTCAGGCACCATTTATGAAAAAGGAAAGATAATATTTGCACTGTGTATGGAATGGTAAAATCAGCACACCTTTTTTAGAGAGTAACTTGATAATATACGTCATGAGTATCGTAGAGGACTTGGTTAACTAAGCTTTTTGTCTTCCCAGTACCTTCCCCTGGAAGGGGTTTCTTTAGCAAACTCTTCCCAATTCCTTAATACCTAGAATATCCGGTCACTCAAGGCAGTTCGAGAACAGACTTCTTTGGGAATTCCTTAATAGGGCTAACAGGAAAGAAACTTCCCTTAATCACGACCTTTAAGAATTAGGTTTATTAATGTTAGTGAACACTTTTCCTCTTGGAGGGAAACTATGGCAGGAGAGAATGTAGCCTATAGGCTAAAAAAGAATCATAGGTAAGCAGAACTTTAAGGTGGATGGGGAAAGAATTGGAAAATAAATTTGAGGAAAATTCCATCAATAATAGTATCAAAAACCATGAAATACTGAGGAATAAATTTTTGGAAATATGTGTAAAACCTGTATACTAAGACCTACAAAGTACCACTGAGATAAATTGAAGACTATCTAAATAAAGACATATACCATGTTCATGGATTGGAAGATTCAATATTGTCAGGATGGCAATTTTCTTCAAATTGACCTAAAGAGTCAATGCAATTCCAATCAAAATCCCAGCAGCAGACATTTACAGAAATGCCATGGGCCTCAAAAGCCCAAACAATTTTGAAACAGAATATAATTGGAAAATTTTTACTACCTGACTTCAAGATTTACAATAAATCTATAGCAATCATGACAGTGTGGTATTGGTATAAGGATAGATATATAGATCAATGGAACATAATAAGACCCCAGCAATCTATAAATGTCAACTAATTTTTGACAAATGTGCCAGAGTCATTTAATAGGGAAATGGATAGTTATTTAAACAATTGGTATTAGAACATCTGGATATTCACATGGGCAAATTAAAAAAAAAATCCTAACTTTCATCTCACATTATACAAAAACAAACAAGCAAACAAAAAGAAACCTTGAAATGGATCACAGAGCTAATGCAAATGCAAAAGTATATTTGATAATAAATCATAGGAGAAATTATTTTCAACTTGAATCTTAAGGTAGTCAAAGATTTCTTAGGACATCAAAAGCACAAACCATAAAAATGTTAATAAATTAAGCTTATCAAACTTAAAATGTATACTCTTTGAAAGACACATTAAGAAAATAAAAAGTCAAAACATCCATGGAGAAATTATTCACAGAAAAATTGAGAAAACACACACACACACACACACACACACACACACACGTAAACTCTGGATTCAGCCGTAAATGAGACCAATCCCTAGGCTATCCAGTAATGAGGGCAAATAAAGCATCATTTCTTAAGTTAACATGACCTGAATTTCTATCAATTGCAGATGGATAATGCTGCTGATTGGCACAATCTTTAAACATATACATATGCTCTAACCCAGCTCTCCCATTACTGGAAATTTATAGAAAGTAAAAAGAAACTATACAATCAGAGATTTATGTATAAATGAACACAGTGAAGTATGTTTAAATAATGAAAACTTTAATATGATATAAATAGTTATCAAAGAGAAATGGAACCTTCAATACAATGGTATTCATCCTATAAAAGTTAAGACTGGAAAGAAGCACACAAAAATGGTAGGAGTGGGTGAGGGTTATAGTTGACCTTTTTCTTCAAAAAATGTTAGGCTTATTCCAACAATGAACCTATTATTTAATAATTAAAATTTAAATGTAAAATTGGGAACAACTACAAAGGTGAAGGAAGTGGTTCTGAAGGATCCTGAAGTTAGCACTAACTACAATAGATGAAGATAATGTGCGTATGAGGTAAGTCCCTCATGAAATTACACCATGGCTCCCGGAGTTCTCAGTCCAGGCTCTGCATGCTGGAGGCTGGGGCACAGACTTTTCTCATGTGGTGTTTCGTGCAGGTCACGGCCTCAGCTCTAGTCCTTTCCCAGAATGCACTCTATTTGTAGTCAGTGCTGGAAACCAAAAGGAAAGCTTTGGGGTTGGGACTTCACATTATCCTTCAAGAAAACCAGCATTGACAGGCACCAGTCTCAAGGACGTATCTCACTCAGGTCTGTGTAGAGTCAGATGTAGCATCTCTGTGTCTTCCCATGGCCCTCTCCGTGGCATCTCCTGTCTTCCTTTGGGTTCCTCTGTTTATATTCCAGCTCGGAGCTGACTTCAGGCAGGAGGCTTGGGTCATGGTAGGACTCTTCTTGTTTGCTTCCTTTCTCTCAGGAAGCACAGCCCTGCAGGTCCTATAATCCAATTGCTAGAACAGTTATTTTCTAGTGTTTCCAGTTTTCTGGCTGGTAATGCTACAATAGGTAGAAGGATGACTCGGATCTTCCTGTGCCCTGATGGCTGGAAGCAGTAAGTGTACTAGGAAGTGTTATTACTTTTTATATTCTGTAATTATCTTGTCATGAGCCAAACCATTTTGCATTTTATCTTTTTTGCAAAAATCATTATTTGGAAATGATTAAAATATAAATATTTAAAATATAGCATTGATTTTGCACCAAGGTCTTGGTATTTCTTCATTTTATGTAAAACATATATGCAGCTTGCCTCAGGAAAATGGCTTGAGCTTGTCTTGACATTCTGAACCTTTGAAAGGCTTTGGTATTATCAGGGGAATTCTAGAAATCTCCTTGGTTGAGCTTATTTTGGTAATTTTCCATAATGCAGAACTTCATCATCTTTACATTCTTAAAAATCTGCTTTGTTTAACCTTCTAAGAGTGGATTAATTTTTCAGGGACCAACTCACAGCAACTGGGTTTATAAAACATATGTCTAAGAGCTGAATATCAGTTTGCTAATTTACAGGATAGCCACAAAGATCACAGTGCCTGAGCACGTGTGACCAGTGCTTCTCTGGCTGCAGCATATAACCTGACTCCCTGCTGACCATGGAATTGAACAGAGTGCATTAGCTAGCATCAGGCCATACATTCTGTCATCCAACTATGAGACAAAGATTTCCGAGCCCCTACGGTTAAAAACTCATTTTGCTGAATGCAGTGAACGAGACAGATGGAGGCCCATGCTCTGAGAGTTCCAGGGCAAGGTAAGCGGAGCAAAAGCGGTGTGCTGAGTCTTATGGCAGAGAAAGGCAGGCACTGCGGCTAAAATAAAGCAGGCTGGGACTCAGGTAAGGCTCTCTGGGAAAGTCATATTTTAGTCAGAAGGATATGATTAATAAGAATTATACACATACAAAGAAACAGGAAAACTAACTAGTAAAGTATTCTCCAAGATGTGACATTCTTTTGACTGATAGTGGGCAAGACAAAGGTAGAGCATAGGCTCTAGAACATGTTGAAGGGAGAAATGAAGAGGGATCTCGTTTGATTTGGGGACTTTTATGACTCCCCCACCCCGGTCCTACCTAATGCCACCCCATCTCAACACGCTGCACAGCCTCACTGAGACACTAATGCTCATGTCCAACCTTCCCAGTTTGGTGAGCTTTGGGGGTGGGGCTGTGCTGTCAAAAGTGGACAGAGCCCTGGCCAGTGCTCCATTGTTTGGAGCATCATCTCATGCACCAAAAGTTGCAAGTTTGATTCTAGTCAGGGCAGGTTAGATGGAGGAGCAGTTGGGAGACAATAGATTGATGTTTCTCTCTCACATTGATGTCTCTGTCTTTTGAACCAAAAGTTTATTGAACCAAAGTTTCTTACATTATTTTGTTTTTTATATTTTTTTTCAATTAAGTGATCTTAAACAGAAGGTCTCTTCATTACAAAGCATTTATAAACATATCTTTTTTTTCATTAAGGAAGTCATTTTTAAATATATATTTTTGTTAATGGATTCAATCTTATATTACTTAATTGTTTATACTTATTGTCAAATATTTAATTTGTAAAATTGAATGATATTTTGTTTAACTGGTAATTGTTTTTTTTAATCTAAACATTTTATGGCAGCTACACGTGCTATTTTACCAATCTTGGAGATATATAATTTTCTTTAATATACATTTAGTTAATTTTTGAAACATGAATCAATTTTCAAGCAAATTAGTAAATATCAGCCCAGATGGTATATGAAATTGTCAAAAATCATTAAAGTAGAAGTTTGAGAATACAGCCCATGCGTCCGCCTTCACAAGAGGCAAGGCCTGGCGGAGGGCTCAGGTCCTTGGCGCTTTGCTGCCAAAGAGCCTTCACATCAGCTCATACAGGATGGACACTGCCAGCTTTTGCCCAAGTTCTCATGACTGAGCAATTCCAGCTTCCTCTGAGAATGTTATGTCAAGGAATTGGTCCTTATACCTAATGTTTCCTTATTTTGCAGAAGGGAAGAAAGCTTCACTTTTATCAGTGGTGGAATGAAAACTAAGAAATAATGCGTACATTTAAGTATTATGAAGGTATTTCTATCATGCTCTAAAATAATACTAACTTACAGGATTGTGAGTTCTCTCTTATGCAGACTTTTTAAAAAATTGATTTTTAGAGAGAGGAAGGTAGGAGGAAAGAGAGAGAGAAACATCAGCTGTTTGCCTTCTGTACACTTTCTACTGGGGATTGAGCATGAAACCTGGGCATTTGCCTTGACCAGGAATTGAACCAGTGATTTCTTGATACATAAGTTCACACTCAACCACTGACCCACACTGGCTGGGCCAGATTTTTTTAAAGTAATATTTTTATGACAGCTGCATAGAAAGCAATAATAAAAGACTATTGTGCAAATAGACCAAACTGCAGAACACCTGAAACAACCAAACAACTGATCCCTATGATGTGCGCTGATCACCAGAGGGCATTTGCAGAACATGGTGGGCATTGACCATGGTGGGATGGTGGAGCAGGTGAGCAGAGGTGTCAGATCAAGGCTGGTCACTCTCATGGGGTGAGCCTCTGGTGGTTACTGAATATTCTTTGCTCCTGTGTGCCTCAGTCCTGCCTGGCACTCACACCCGCTGCCGGTGCCAGAGCCACTGCTCCCACCCACTGCCAGTGCCAGCCCCACTCGCACCCACAGCCAGCACCAGAGCTGCCACTTGCACCTGCTGTGAGTGCTCGGCACCGTTCCGAATCACTCAGCCCCATCAGCGGGTGGGAGCGGCAGCTGCTGGCTCTGATCACCCCTGAGGGCTTCTCCACCTCCCATGCTCCTGAGGGGCAATCGGGCGGCAGCTGCCACTCACACCCGCTGATGACACCAGCGCCAATCACTCCGTGTCATCAGCGGGTGTGGGCAGGGTTGGCTCTGTCAGCATGTGGGAGTGGAAGTGGTGGGAGCAGGGCTGCCAGCCCAGGTGACCTGAGGGCTGCAATGAGAGGGGCTGGGCAGGGGCACAGAGGATGGGCTGAGACCTGCCCCTGTGCCCACAGCAACCTCGTGGCCCACAGTTCCTTTCCAGGTGCACAAATTCCTGCACTGGGCCCCTAGTTTAGTATAAAGAGCCTCCCTAGGTGAAAGCTAACTTGTTTTTTAGGAAACGAGTTCTGTTAAGTAAAAATGGGAATCTGACATGAGTACCAATCCAGTCAAAAGATTAGTTCACATTCTGAAAAGTAGAGTTGGAAATGTGGGTATTAGCTCTAATTTTTTAGCATTCTTTTTCAAAATATTAAACTCAGTACCCCCTCACACCCCCCTTTTTTCAGCTGATGAATAAAAGCTATTGATTCTGGTTACTCCTTTAGTGAAGTAGCACAATGGAGTATCCTCTTTGATGGGATTATTTGCTTCAAAGTATTTTTGTTTCATTTATAACAGAACTTAAACTATTATTACAAAATATTTAGTATCAATAGTATTATAAACTCCCAATTTATGATAATTATTTTTCTGAAGCACATACTATGTTTGCCTCTGAATAATAGTTAGCAATGGAAATAGAGTTTTGTCCTTTGAAGTAGAGTGAGGCTTCTGCTCCCTGTATACTATAAGGATCAAACATAAAGAGAAACTGAGAAAATACTATTATGGTGGAAGATAACTTGATATCCCTTTATCCAGCTATTAAATGTTTAAAAATGCATATATTTATAAATAAAGCATTAAAGATTGGAATAACAAAACCAACAGGCAGGAATATAGTGGAAAATACCCTATTCTTTTAAAACATCTTTGGAATATTTATTTGAAATATCCACATTCAATATTCACAAAATTAAACATTAATTATAACATGCTAGGTCATAAGAAAATACCAATAAATGCCAAACAGCAGAAAACGTGCAGACCATATTTTACTATCGATATGATGAAATAAATTTAGAACTTATTGATAATTTTAAAATGAAATGCTTAGCCAATTAAAAATTTAAATATTTTTCTCTAAAATCCTAATAAGAAAAGGAGAAATCAAACAAAAATTATATTGTAGTTAGAAAACAAATACAGTAGTACTAAAATATACAAACTTAAAGTATGAGTCAAATATAAACTTAGAAAAATTCTGTTCTTAAGTGAAAACTGAAATAGTACTCAACTCAAGAAAATTGAAAAAGACAATGATCTTAAGAAAAAGAGAAGGAAGAAAAAAATAGGTTAAAGCAGAAATAAGAATTAAGCAAGAATACAAAGCTAAATCCAAGAATTTATTTTTTCTCTAGGGAAGGAAAAATATTAAAAAATAGATTCAGAGTTCTCAGAAATTGAATAATGAAAACCACAGAATATGCAAATAAGTTAGAAATTTTAGATTACATTTAAAATTGGAATACAAAAACAAGCAAAACACACTAACAACTTAGGAAAAAGCAACTGATTTTATCCATGAGTCCTTTCAAAGATCTAAGATATAGCTACTTCGAACTTTTTATAAACAATAGGGAATCTCACACAAATAAACACAGAGCAATCGCACACAAATATAAAAATATAAATAAACAAGCTGTGTGTTTCATGCACGTGTCAATCAGTGGCTGCCACAGGTTAAGTCTGGGTTACTTCAATTACGGAGGCTCTCTCTACAGCAGGTGTGACGGTTTCCTTAGTCCCACTCCAGTGTTTGCAAAGGCTGTCTGGAATTTCACAGCTCGCAGGCACCTTCTTTTATATACATGAGGAAGTGACTTCGCAGGACTGATTTTTAGCACATAAAAATTTCATTCCTAATGAGATTATAGGTCATTTATCAAAGCTGAAAAGTTGTTTACATCTTGAGGATCCAAGTTATTGATCTATTGATCTAGCTTATGGTTTCCAAACTGAAAATGACCATGTAGGTATATAAACGTTGAAAGTGCTTGGTAGGAAGCAAGGGGAACTGGAGAACACTTATTATGCATGAACAAATGGGTTCAGTTCCAGCTAATGGATGCCGTTTGAGATGCAGATTAAGTATCATCAGATATTTGCTTTCCAAGAGACATCAGAAGTTTGGCATTTCTATGGAAATTATCTGAATTTTAAATATTGGTAATTAAAGTTTCTGGTCAAGATAGTGGCATAGGTAAATGCAGCACTCACATCCTCTCATAAACACATCAAAATGACAACTAAACTACAAAACAAATATTGTTCAAAACCACCTGAAATGTAGCTGAATGGAAGTCTATAACTAAAGGTACTAGTATAAAGAAGAAACCACATTGAAACTGGTAAGAGGGCAGAGATGCATAACAGGCTGGTCCCACATCCTTATGTGGTATATAAAAATCAAGAGGAATATCTCAGTTGTGGGGTTCCCCCTGAGTATCCAGGGGTCCAAGCCTCATACCAGGCTCCCCAGCCCAGGGTTCCAGGGCAAGGAAGAGAAGTCCCCACACCTTCTGGCTGTAAAAACCAGCAGAGATTGTGGCTGAGTGAGAGCAAGGCAGTTCCTCTTAAAGGGCCCATGCAGACTTACTTGGACTCACTGTCTCTGAGTGGTAGCATTGAAACAGTAGCTCAAAAGGTACCAACAATATATGGGGAGGAGTTGAGTTGTCTGGTGTGGGAGTGAAAGCTGGAGAGGCAGCTTTCTCTCAGAAGGAAGTGCTGGCCGAAGCCATTGCTCCTTTTCTGGGCCCTTCCCCCACTAAGCCTCCTAACACTGGTCACCTGCCCTGGTGATCCTCTGAGACCCACCCAATTTGCAGGACCACCCAAGCTGTTTCCAATGGCTTTTCCATACAAATAGCCTCTCTTGGTTCAGGCTTCAGACTTTTCTCAAATCTCCCAAACAAGCAGTATCCGGCCTCAGCATGCCCCATACCTCTCTAGGGTAAATACCTAGGGATGCAATTGCTTAGCCAGATATGGTAAGTGCTCAGAATTTTTTAAATTATGAGATTAGGGAGAATATGTGACTTCCGGAATGCAGAAACCCTGTTATCATTCCTCTAAATTCTTCCATGCTTTCCTCCAAATTCTTGTTGAAAAGCATAAATTAATAACCTCCATGTCACCGAGCTAGAATTTTCTTTTCGTAAGATTTTGGGGAGAAAGAGAGCAGAGAAGATCATGAAAATAAATAACTGCAGAGACAACTAGGAAGTAACATCCTGCAGAAACACTCTGAAGAGCCCTTCATGGGCAGGTGCCTCCTAACTGGTGTCTAAGGTCTCAATCCAGGTCACACAGTCTCCTCTCACCTCATGCTACTTCCAAGTATTCTTGCACTCCAGCCTACCTGTTGCTCCAGGAAGTCTACCTAGAGAGTTGAGTTTTGTCTGAAAAAAAGCTGTGTGTACAAGGAAGATGAGTAAGATCCCGAGTGGACTGCCAAACCTAAGATTCACCCCAGTGATCAGTGAGACATGAAGGCATGCATGAGATTTCCTGCTGATCCCAGAGGTAGAATCACAAGTGTGCTAATCCCAGGTAGCTCATGAAAACTCACTGGGCTCAACAATTTCTCTGAAGATTATGCTAAATAAAATGTGTTTATATAATACTTATCACCTTTTTTTTTCTTCTTCAAATTGAGATGCTAAGACCTTTAATCCAAAGGGAAGTCTTAAAAGCTTCAGGATGAGATCATAGAATTGTTTCTCTCAGGAGTATTTTAGAATGATAGTCTTCTCCTGGGAGGTGCTCCAGAATAATCCTCCAAAACACAGGAAGCTCCAGATAGTTCAGTAATATCATCTAATTTGGAAAAAGTCAATCTTTGCTTAATTGTGAGTTATGAGAATATTATAACTCAGGGTCTTGTTTTTGCTTTATATGAGCAGTTTACTATTGTCAGAGGGGAAAAAGAACAAGGCTTGAAATTCCTGGCCCACATGCACACTGTCATTCTCCCTGGCCTGTGCCAATTGCAGGCACTACTAATTGATCATAGTTTTTAGAGTTACCTTTTCATTGAGGGCCAGAATCTGCTATTGATAAAATTGATTGGCCCTTAAAGAGAGTGAGGGTGAGGGTGAGAGAAGAGAGAGAGAGTGAGAGACCTGATTTATTTTACTCTCAGGGAGTTTAATTAGGCAATTCAGATTATAATATTTTGGTGGTTTTAATTACAGATAAATTATGATTGATGAAAATGAAACAAGGTTTGAAATAATCATTTGAACAAAATAAATGTATCTCTTTTGAAATATAGAGTAAAGATTTGACAGAAATGAGTACTGATATGTAATTTTAATGGCATTGTTTATCAGCTTAGTGTTACAAGATAAATTTCAAAAATATTTTCTGCAAATAATGTTAAACTGACTTTGTCAAAGTGTCCATATTTATGCATTAAGAGATGTTATAAAAATCATTAAATATTGCTAGTAACTTAACTTTAATACCCAAATTTCTTACTACTGCTCCTGAAAAATATGAATTCATTAAAGATTTTTACTAGTTTTATTAAGATGAGTTTAAAAAGGGAGAATAAAATATTACCATTTGAAACTATTCATCTGTAAGAATGAAGATATTCAGTACTTTGTTTTCCAAAGCAAACTGTAGAGATAAGCTATCTTTTTAGGGTGATATGTCTGTAGTTGCCACTCATAAATTCCTATAGTTATCGGAAATGCCTCTTCATCATTCTGATCTTCTTCTTTATAATAAAAGCCTAATATGCTGTCTGGTCATCTGGTCATCCATTCAACCAATAAAAGTGTAATATGCTAATGATATGCTAAGGCCACTCAACCACTCACTATGATGTGCACTGACCACAGGGGAAAGACAGTCTACCAGTCAACCAGTCGCTATGGCATACATTAACCACCAGGAGGCAGATGCTCCAACCAGTAGGTTTGCTTGTTGCAGGGGTCCTTCAGCCTGGCCTGCACCCTCTCACAATCCAGGTCTCCGCAGATGATGTCGGAGAGCAGGTTTTGGCCCAATCCCATTGGGCAGGCCAAGGGACCCCATTGGTGCATGAATTCATGCACTGGGTCTCTAATAATTATATAAATTTTAGAAATTTTAACATATAAAAAAGTTGATATTAACAAATTGTTATCTGTTTTATATAATGTGTTCTCAGTATTCATAATAATAGAAAACAGACCCTGAAACTAACTGCCCAGCTGGGATCTACCTCCCAGCCTTGCCCTTGGTTACCTTTGTGACCTCAGACAAGTCATTTACCCATTGCTCACACCTCAGTTCTTTCATCTGTAAATCAGAGATAATAATAATAATAATAATAATAATACCTCATAGTGCTGTTGCAAGGACTAGTAAATTAATATTTGTGAAGTATTTAAGTAGTGTCTAGCATGTATATATTTGTGCGTGTGTATATATATATTTGTGTGTATATATATATCACATACATAGCATACATATAATACATGTCATATTACATAAATATATCCTATCTAATAAAAGAGCAATATGCAAATTGACTGTACTTCCACAATACAAAAGCCACACCCACCAGCCCATCAGGAGCGAGTATGCAAATTAACCCAACGAAGATGGCTGTGGTCATGGAGTGAGCAGGAGAATTGGGTTTCCCTGGTAATGAACAAAGCCAAGGTTTCCACACACCCTGGCCAGCCCATGTTCCACTCAAGGCTACGAAGTTTCAATTATAGAAGACTAGGGGCCTGGTGCACAAAATTTGTGCACTGGGGGTGGGGAGGTTCCTCAGCCTAATGTGCCCCTCTCACATACTGGGAGCCCTCAGGGGATGTCCTACTGATGGCTTAGGCCCATTCCCAAAGCTGCAGTCTGGCTTCCCTTTGTTGGAGACAACCAGGCTGATCAGGGGAAGGCACCAGCCCCATCACCCCGCTGCTGCAGCCACTGCCAGTCACCACAGCCACCAAGGTGTTTTCATCAACACGGACAACAGTCCCTTCACCAAGAAAAAATGACAACTTTCTTTAGGCATTTTCAATTTGTGTCTTTCATACGATATGCATTTCTTTTTCTTCCTTCCTTCCTTCCTTCCTTCCTTCCTTCCTTCCTTCCTTTTCCTTCCTTCCTTCCTTTTTTCCTTCCTTCCTTCTTTCTTCCTTCCTTCTTCTTTCTTCCTTCCTTCCTTCCTTCCTTCCTTCCTTCCTTCCTTCCTTCCTTCCTTTCTTTCTTTCTTTCTTTCTTTCTTTCTTTCTTTCTTTCTTTCTTTCTTTCTTTCTTTCTTTCTTTCTTTCTTTTCCTCACCTGAGGATATGTTTCCATTGATTTTTAGAGAATGTGGAAGAGAAAGGGAAAGACAGAGACCAACGTCAAAGTGAGAGGAACACTTTGATTGGTTGCCTCTTGCATGAGCCCTGATCTGGACCCCAGCCAGGGAGGAGCCTGCAACCTAGGTACATGCCCTTGATCAGAATCAAACCCAGATCCTGCTGTCGGCAGGCCAAGGCGTTATCCACTGACTCAAACCGGCTAGAGCAGGATATGACATTTCTTAGCCCTCCAAAAGAGGATCTTCTTTTTTTTTTTTTCTCCAGAAGTGTGAAAAACCCTAGATCACCTTTTTGGATTCTTATTCCCCAAGGTTATTACCAGTATCATACAGGAAGCTTAGCCAATGTGCAGTCACAAAAGGTGTTTCCTCTGTAGTTCACACCAATTGTGGGCTGGACCCTGTCCAGGCCTAAAGCCTCTAGCCAAAGCTTTAGGCCAGGGCAGGGGTCCTCCAGCTTCCTCTGATGACCAGCTCTGCCCCTGCCAAGGCCAGCCCAGGCCAAAAACCTTTTGGACAGGACCGGAGCCCCAGCTCCCTACAATCAATCACAGGGGGTCTGCTCTTGCCTAGGCTGAAAGCAGACCTCCAGATTCCTGCAATTAATCACAGGGGTTCCACTCCTGCTCCCTGCTATCGATTGCTGGGGGTCCACATCCTAGACCTGGGTGCTAGGATGATCTGGCTTTTCTCTCCCAGCACTGGCCTTGCACAGGCCTAGTAATAAATATTTGTCAAAATCACAGTTTGCTTTCAAGATAGGAAGGCTTTTTAGACCCTGTAATGGTGGCTCTTGATTCTGCTGATAATATTTAAAATAAGCCATAAAAGCCGATCTCTGAATGGACAGATCACTTTCATTGGTTTTTAGTGCTACTACTGCTATCATTAGTGGGAAATTGGCCTAATGCAAGTGATACTGCTATGTCATACTACAAAGCTGTTGCTTGGTTCAATGGTTTATTCCTTCTAATGAACATGTGCTCAGGTATCAGGATGTTCCACTATCTACCTGAGAGACACTGAGGGGAAAAAAAGATATTCTTAAAGATGGGTGGAAAATTGCTTAGTGCCTTAGACATGTGCTCATTTGTTGCATACATACTTCAAATCCTACTATATGCCAGGTGCAGAGGATGAAAGAATGAGAGTCGTAGCACCTACTGGGCAGATTTTATTGGCTCCCTCATATATAATTGAGATATAACTTATATAGTATAAAATATACAACTCTTAAGTGTAAAGATTGATTTAAAATTTTGTATTTACCCATGTAACCACTACCCATGATATAGAATTCTTTAAGCATCCCAGACAACTCCTTTGTGCCCCTGCACAAATCTCCTGAAGACCTTTGTCTAAGAATAACTACTATTCCAGGAGAACCAAGATTGCAGCATAGGTAAATGCCAGTACATTCCCCTCCCACAACCATATCAAAATTACAACTAAAATACAGAACAACCATCATTCAGAATCACTTATAAGCTGGCTGAATGGAAGTCCTTTAAACTAAAGAAGTAAAGAAGGAAGCAGCCCAGCCAGAATGGCTCAGTAGTTGAGTGCTGACCTATGAAACTAGAAGGCCATGGTTTGATTCCCAGTTAAGTCACATGCCCAGGTTGCAGGCTCGATCCCTAGTATGGGGTGTGCAGGAGGCAGCAATTTGATGGTTTCTCCTCAACATTAATGTTTCTATCTCTCTCTCCCTCCCCATTCTCTCTGAAATAAATAAAAAAAATTTTTTTTAAAAGAAGAAAACATATAAAGACTAATAGGAGGACAGAGTCAGGAACAGATGGTCCAACACCTATATGTGGTGGGGTTTTTTGTTTTGTTCTGTTTGTTTGTTTGTTTTCAATCAGGAAGGATATCTCGCCTGTGTAAATCTTCTGTGAGGAATAAGGGGTTACAGTTCTACACCAGAGCCTTAGCCCAGGATCTCAGAATTTGGAAGAGAAGCCCCTGTAATTTCAGGCTGCAAAACCAGCAGGGAATATTGCTGAGTGACACAGGTGGTGTTGGACACCCACGCAGTTCCTCTAAAAGGGCCGACACACAAACTTACATGGACTTGAGCCCTCTGAGATCCAGCCCTGGGGCAATGGCTGGTGTGGTGTGGGGGGCAGGGATATACTTGAAGGAACTGGATTGTCTGGCATCAGAGCAAGAACTCAGGAGGTGGATTTCTTTCTCCCAGGCAGGGGTGCTCACAGGGGTGAGACCTCCCCTGTTTCAATGCTGAGACCTCCTCTGTTGCAGAACTGATTGGCAGGCATATCTTAGTTTCTATCAGCCTGGCTCACACTTTTTGCTCCACCCTGGTGATTCCCTAAGATCCTACTTTATCCAATGCTTATCCTCAACCAAGCTGTTTGCAGTATATTTTCCATATGAATAGCCTTTTCTGGCTCAGGCTTCAGACTCTCTAAAATGTCTCAAAGAAGCAGCAGTTGGCATCAGCATGTCCCATATCTATCAATAAGAGATCCAAGACAGCTTGGCCTCACTTGCACTTCCAAGCCCAAAACAAGTAGCAACCATCTACAGATTACTCTGTAGCTCATGCAAGGTAGCTCAGGCAGAGGCTGACTTTGCACTTCCTGGGAGGCCCCAGTGCCAGTGCACTTAGTGGACAGCTTTAGATCACACCAGATTATAACTTTACACATCCCCAGGGACACACTCAAGGGGCAGATTCAGTGAGCACCAGAGCCCCACTGAACCAAGTCCTGCTCCACAGGGATGTCTCCTGCACAGCAGCTCTCCCATGGTAGACACAGCCGGTCCTCACAGCCAATGGCCTGGAGGTCAATTCCTCCCAGGGATGCCAACAACAATCAAGGCTCAACTATGCCAAGAGTATGCATTCAGCCCACACAGGGGCAAACCTGTGCTCATCTCTGGTGACTGAGAAGGCTGAGTCACTGGCCCTACAGCACACCTAAGACACAAGGCCACTCTACAAATTCCAGGAGACATAGCAACTCTACTCAATACATAGAAACAAACACAGGGAAACAGCCAAAATGCAGAGACAAAGGAACATGTCACAAATGAAAGAAAAGAAATATTAAAAAAAAAAAAAAGGACTAAATGAAATGGAAGCAAGCACATTACTAGATACAAAATTCAAAACAATGGTTATAAAGTTTCTCAAGGATCTTATTGAGACTTTCAAAGACTTTAATGAGAATGTGAAAGACATGAAAAAGGACCAGTCAGAAATTAATCATACCCTAACTGAAATGAAAAAAAAATAATTTAAAGTGGATTTAGCAGTTGAGTAGAAAATTCTGAGAACATAATCAACAATTAGAGGAAACAAAAATACCAAATCAGAACAGTAAAAAGAAAAAAAGAATCCAAAATATGAAGATAGTATAAGGAGCCTCAGGGACAACTGCAAGTGTACCAACATTTGCATTATGGAGGTGTTAGAAGGAAAAGGGAGAGAGAAAGATATTGAAAACCTATTTGAAGAAATAATGACAGAAATCTCTACCTAGTGAAAGGAATAGATTTACAAATCCAAGAAGTGCAGAGAGTCCCAAACAAGAAGAACCCAAAGAGGCCCACACAAGACACATCACAATTAAAACCCCAAAGAGAAAATTTAAAGCAGCAAGAGAAAAGCAGTTAATAATAATAAGAAAAATATTAAAAATATGAACAATAAAATGTTAAGAAATACATATCTATGAACAATTGAATCTAAAAATAAACAAAGAAAGAACCTAATGAACAAAGTAAACTGATGACTAAACTGTAACCAAAGACATGGAAACATGGAACAGCCTGACAAATCTCAGAGGGAAGGGGGCAGGGGTCGGGAAGAGATTAACCAAAGAATTTATATGTATACTAGAGGCCCAGTGCATGACATTAGTGCACTGGGAGTGGGGGATTTCCTTCAGCCCTGCCTGCACCCTCTTGCTGTCTGAGAGCCCTCAGGGGATGTTCAACTGATGGCTTTGGCCCAAGGGGAGTGGGTCTAAGCTGTCAGTCAGACATCCTTAGTGTTGCCATGAAGGTAGGAGAGGCTCCTGCCATGGCTGCTGGGCTTGCCAGCCATAAGCCTGGCTCAGGGCTTCTAGCTGAGTGGTGCTCCTCCTGTGGGAGTGCACTGACCACCAGGAGGCAGCTCCTGCATTGAACATCTCCCCCTGGTGGTCAGTGTGTGTCATGGCAATGGGCTATTGTGCTGTTCAGTAGATTTGCATATTAGCCTTTTATTATATAGGATATGCATTACCTATGGACACAGACAATGGGGTGGTCAAGGCTTGGGGTAGGGTGTGAACCTGGTGGAGGGGACAATAGGTAGACTAAAGGAGGACATGTGTAATACTCTCAACAATAAGCATATATTTTTTTAAAGAACTACTATTCTAACTTCTATTACTAACAATTATTTTTTCCTATACTTTAATAAATGGGATTATACAATGTATATTTTTTATATTTAACTTTATTTGTTCAACATTATGTCTGTACAACTTATTCATGTTTTTATATGTACCAGTAATTTATTCTTTTTTATTCTGTGTTGTATTCCATTGCAAGACACAATTTATTTACCAATTTTATTGTTGGGTGACATTAAGACTGTTTCCAGTGATTGGCCATTTTGAATAAAGCTGCTTTGAATACTGTTATGCATGTTTTGTAAAAGAGACATACACACTCATTACTACAGGACATAAACTTAGGAGCAGAATTTCTGGTTTATAGAATGGGCATAATTTAGCTTTAATCAGATACTGCTTACCACTTTCCCCAAATCACTCCCATCTGTACTTCCATTTATCAGTGTACAAGATTTCCAGTTGCTCTGTGTTGTTATCAGTACTTGATATTGTCAGTTGCAATATCATCTTAGTAAATGCCTTTATATGTTGCATGTACAGAAAATCCTAGAATAATATATTTGTTTTTGGAATGTGTTTTGTATGTACACTTAAGCTTGTGTGGAGAATATGGTAGGCCATGGGGGTGTCTGAAAGAAAAGAAAGAATACTGAAAAAGGTGAAAATACAAGTTTTGGAGTAAGAGGGATTTAGGTTAACATCTCTAACTCTACCAACTCATAAATGAGTGACCTTAGTAAAATTACTTACGTTGCCTTATGCCTCAGACTCTGCTTCTGTATAACATAGTAAAGCATCCAAAATAAAAGGATTATTATCAAGACCAATAAAATAGCACATGTAAAGAAACAAGCTAGTGTCTTACACACAGCTGGGGCTCAATAAATAGGTCCTTTCTCTTCATCCGAGTGGTCCTGATGGTCAAGCAAAGGAATGATGCTGCTCTGAGAAGTTCATCACTATATAGATGCCTTGTTTTTTACTTTGTCAAGGTTTCTCCCCTTCCTAATGTTCTCTTGGTTGCCCAAGCCAGATTCCTATACGTCCTCTTCCATCCTTTCCTCTGCTTCTTCACTCTATGCAATAATTACAGCAGTGAGCATCATTGCAATGTTTTATTTGTGCCTCAGGCCAAACACTGTGATAAATGCTTTACACATAACCTTTCATTAGAACTATTAAAAGTACATATTATTTTTTACATTTCATAGATGGGAAGTAACTGAGACTCTGAGAAATCAAATTATCTTGATCTCATATAGAATGAATGGTAGATTTAAGGTGAAATCTGTTTGACTCAAATGCCCATTTGATTAATGTCAATTTTATACAGTAAACTTGCAGAAGGTCCTCTTGACTTTATCTCCTACACATTCCTGGATATGTAATTTCATCTTTATTCCCTGTTTTGCGTTCAATTCTTGTGTCCCTTCTCAAGTTCCCTTCGCAACGTTCTTGCCAAATGCATCACTCCACCATCGCCTTTTCCTTCACCCTTGGTGAGATCTAAGTCCACTTAGAATCAAAGTTGAAGGTTCAGATTTGCATGGATCTCTTGAAACACAAGCTGAGTTCTAATTGCACCGCTAAGTAGCTCCTCCATTTCTGCATTTATATAGGGTCTGGAATGGAGTTTCCAGAGTGGTTTTTAGGGATTGGGTGATGCAATCAGCAGATAAGTGTCCCACCCCTTTTCCTTTTCTGGGCTGCGTTAGAGTCCTGTTTCTTCAGTGGTCCCTCAGCTGGCTCCACCGCCAGTCCATGCTATGTCCTGATGTTGCTCTCTGTGGAGTGGTGACCAGCACAGTAAGGCATCACAATGCATTCCGTCACATTGTTTTGCATCCTTTCTTTCCAGTGCATTGCCTCTTCGGGCTACCACCAAAAATTACAACCTTGAAAAGACATAAATGAATTCTCTCACAGTTCTGAAAGCTGGAAGTCTGAAATCGGCTTCATTGGCGCAATGTCAAGGTGTTAGCGGGCTCTACTCCCCCTGGAGGCTCTACAGGAGCATCCGTCTCTTGATTCTCTTAGTTGCGGGTGGCTCCAGCTTTTCTCAACTCATGACAGCTTCTCCCCCATCCCTGCCCCCATGGTCACAACACCTTCTTCCCTTCTATGTGTGTCACATCTCCTCCTGCCTCTCTCTTACAGGGGAGCCCTTATGACTGAGTGCAGGGCCCTTTGAACTGGGTAATCCAAGTTCATTTCAATCCATAGCTCAATATCCTTAACTTAATCACATCTGCAAAGACCCTCTTTTCTTACAAGGTAACATTCCCAGGTCCCAGGGATTAGGACCTGGTAACTCTGGGTGGCCCTTACTGAGCCTGTGACACTAATCGCATTTCTGCACCTTCGCCCCTCTAGGTATGCTCCTCTCAAAATGTGCCATGGACATTTTTACCACTACCGTAGGCTCTGCTTTCTGAAGGATCTGAGAGGAGGTATTGTCTCTGCATTACTACTTCTTCCATATATTCCTGAAGCCAGAGCCAACTCACATCTGTTCTTGGCACTCTTTTGTATAAACTTCTTCAAAGAGTCTCCCGCCATGGATTTTGTGTCAACATTAAAACTCTTTGGCTTATAGGGAGGCATTCAAGCACCTCCTGGTCTGTCCTATGGTCTGTAGGACTTCATTGTTGGACTGTCCTCAGTCTCACAGCTAAGACCACACGAGGCAGAGTTAAACCAGGTCTGCTTGAATTCGTTCACTAGCCGAGAAAGCGTGGAGAGGCCCCTCCCTCCCTCAGAGTAACTGGAATGATAAAATGAGAGCATATGTATGCCTGGCACAGGGTTAAAGTTCAAAAGAAAAGCTGTTCCAGTTACTTCCAACCAAATACAGGAACAAACATGTTGGCTGATAGTTTTTGTCTCTCTGTGTTTATCCACGATGGCTCCTCTCCCCGAGGGATCCTCTACCCATGCTCTCTGTCCCTCACCCACAAGCTGGCTCTTTCTTGTCTTTGAACTCAGTTCAGGAATTATCTTCTCTGCAAAGCTTTCCCGGACTCTAAGAGTTGTTCAAAATTCTTGCATATGTAAGTCATCATATGCACCTTGTTTGAAATGCACATCCTTTCACCTCAATCCCAAACGTTCTGGGTCACTATGTCTTAGGGGGTCTCATTCAATATTCAGTATAAATAGCTTTTTGAGTGATTCTTGTGTGTGTGGCTCCTTAATCTACTTTAGCATCCGATGCATCGCCCATGGCCAGTGCTATCTTGGAATGAAAGCCCGCCTGGCTAGACACCCACTCAAGAAGATGTCTTCTGCCCTCACATCCCCCAATGGCCACATCTCCTATTCATTCTCCTAAAATATGGAAATCATACCATGTTCCTTACATACATCTATTATTTCTCTTTCCTCTCTTACTTGAATTTAAAACCTTCTATGACCGGACTCTGATTCACTCTGGCCTCAGCAGTGAGCACCCAGGCTGGCTCATTCTACCTCCTTGGGCTTGAACATGGCAGGTATCTTTGTGACTTGGACTTTGCAATGGCTGTTTCCCAGGCCAGAAATTCCCTCCCTCTCTATATAAACGTAGCTCTTGCCCTCGTTTCATTCTGGTCCCTGCCGTGGCATTACCTAACCAGAGAAGCCTTCCTTGACTGCCCTGTCGACACTCTGCCTCCTCCACTCCTTAGCATGTTCATCACCAGACTTACTAAGCACTTCTTTGTTTGCTTCTTGCCTGCCATTCTCCACTAAATTACAGATACTACAACTATTTTATTTAGTCCTTCCACATTGCCTAGAAGAGTGCCCTGAAAGAGCCATGCTCAATAAATGTTTGTAGAGGAAATGAATCTGGAACATGGTCTCACAATGTGAAATTTACAAAAGGGGAGGGATGAATCTTACAACCCACGGGTGTCCCGGGGGCCTGTCACCAAGGTTAGCTCTGGGTACAAGACAAAATGGAGCCGGAGGCAGAAGAAGCAGTGGAAAATACATCCCAGTCACCAAAGGTCTTAGGTTATTGGCTTGAGAATCTCAGTAGGATTCTCTCCTCCCATGGCTTTTGGGATGATTAATAATTAAACCATAGACTCCATGTTCTTGGCAGTGGTTCAGCATGGGGTGGCTAGGAGACATGTTGTGCTGGGGAAGAATGCCTGTGAGAGTTCCGTTCAGAAAAGGACACAGGAGCAGGTTTGCAGGAGCCCTGTCAGACCAAGCTGCGCTCTGACTGCGGCTTTGGATGGGTTTGTGTTTGCAGTGCACGTTCTGGCAGATGCTAAACCCTCAATAATGGCAGGATGAGTATGGCCTGGATTTGGTGGAAGCCAAGGCGGGATGCTTACTCTTGCAACTGAGGTCTCTCATTATTCTTCCTGGGCACTCTAGACATGTGCAAAGAACAAGCAGCTTGAAGACAGGCAGAGGTGAGTTCAAATCTCCCATGTGTCACTGACTGTGTCTCCTCCCTGGTACCTCAGGGCACCACTGCACCACCATCCAGTGCTGACTGCACAGGTGGAAGGGAGTGAGGCGGAGTCAGACTCTGATAGCTGTAACCACAGTAAGTGCTGGGGTTTGGATGTCTACATTTCAAGTTAAAATTCGAGTTTCAAACAGAGAAAGAGAATAAAGAGTATGCAAACTAAATGAATCTGCCACTTTCTTAAAAAGGAAAAAAAAGAAAAGGATCTGAGGCAACTATGGCCGAATGTTAACAACTGTTATATTTGGGTGAGGAGTAAATAATGTGTTTTTAAAATGTGTAACGTGTCAAAAACACATTACTCAATATATGTGCTATTAATAATCTTACAGACTATATTAACTCTACTTCTGATCCCTGATCTTTAGTCTTCCCGCCATCCCATCCTCAAACAAAAGGGCATTACATAGTTTTGGGTGACAGAAATACTGGCTAGTAGCTTTAAAATTTGTTTTCAAAGAATATGGTTTTACTTATTTTAGAGAGAGAAAGTGAGACGGAGAGATTATAAATATCAATGAGAGAGAAACATCAACATTGATTCGAACTGGCAACTAGAGCATGTGTTCTGACCGGGATTTTGAACCGGTGACCTCCTGCTGCAGGAGGTCAAACCATTGAGCACAGCAGCTGGGCATGGCTAGAGGCTTTTTAAATTTCTGACAAAAACTTGGTGTTAAAGCCCAATTAGACTGTTTTTCATGAGTATAACTCTTGAAGCTATTACCATGTACTAGTTAGAGTTCCATGAAAGCAAGGGTCATGTGCTTAATATATAGTTGTTATCTAATTAGGACAGTCTTGATGAACAGTAACTAGCAGGAAAAGTGACAAGGTCAGGATATTTGTACTTGCTAATTATTATGATTTGTTTCTGCAATCCTGCCTTGAAATTATTTATAGAGTGAAGTTAATCTGATTCCAAATTATAAACTATCAACATTTGTATTTGACTCTTCATCTATTTTCTGCCAAACTTTATTAACTTTTCTAAAAGCAAAATCAAAAGTAAAAACAAAAAAATAACTCCTTGAAGACTGACAAACATCAAGAGTGAGCAGAACAGACTGACCAACCTCAGAGGGAAGAGAGGGGCTGCATAAGCCATGGACACAGACAATAGTGCAGTGAAGGCCTTGGGAGGGAGTGGAGTGCGAAGGGGTCAACAAGGGAAAAGGGAGACATCTGTAATACTTTAAAAAATAAAGATAAATAAGCAAATAAGGTAAATGTAATTGGTACAGTTGAGCCATGTTTTTGAAGTTTCATTGACAATATTATATGGGTAAAACTTAAATCACTGTGGTTCCAAATTATTTGTTTTTCACTAAGGAAAATAATATGCTTGAAGTAATTTTGTTGTTGTAGTTAATCCTCATCTGAGGGAGGGAGGAGGAGAGAGAAACACCTATGTGAGAGAGACACATCAGATTGGTTGCCTCCTGTGGCCCAACCGGGGAATCAAAGCTGCAATCTAGGCATGTTCCCTTGACTGGGAATCAAGTCTAGGATGCTTGACCACTGAGAAACACCAGCCAGGGCACTTGAAGTAATTTTACTTACCTCATTAGGAAACACACCCAGTGCAAAAGAATATTTTTTTCACATCTTATATAATAAAAGGGTAATATGCAAATTGACCAAATGGCAGAGCGACTGGTTGCTATGACGTGCACTGACCACCAGGGGGCAGACACTCAAACCCGGAGCTTCCCCCTGGTGGTCAGTGCTCTCCCACAGGGGGAATGCTGCTTAGCCAGAAGCTGAGCTCATGGCTGGCAAGTGCAACATCCAAGGTGGGAGTCTCCCATCTCTATGGCAGCACTAAGGATGTCCCCTGAGGGCTCCTGGACTGTGAGAGGGTGCAGGCCGAGATGAGGGACCCCCCACCAAGTGCACACATTTTGTGCACTGGGCCTCTAGTATTTTCATAATTAACATCTAGGGCATCTGCACCCAACATAATGGTATCAACCATCTCAAGAATTTTGAGAAAATTTGTGTAAGTGCTTAGGACAGTGCTGGGCAAATTGTAAGCATGCAATATATGTACATGTTATTTTTATTATTATAACTAATAAGTAGAGTTACTAATTTCTTTGAGCAGCATACCTATCTCACTTCTCTGGACTGATACAAAATCTTGAACACAACTCTGTTCCTGTACTTGTCATAGGGTAGTATGCTTTTTCTGTTCCTTTGACCTGATCTTCCACTATACTCAGACTCTCCTGGGAAGGAACAATACACTCAGAACAGTCTGGAAACCTCAGGGGCCAAGAATGGCCAATCTTTGGCAAGCTTACAGTCATCCCCTCTGGCACTGGTGGCAGCATTGCTACTCTTACCCCACTCTGAATCTTCATTAGTACAACAGTCCTAAGAGCCACTGAAAACAGATTAGAAGAACCAAATAGTTCAAGATGCAATGTATACTTCCAGTTATAGGATAGATAAGTCATGAGGATGTACAGCAGAAGGAATATACTAGTAGTCAATAATCCTATATAATAAAGATGTAATATGCAAATGGTTGTTGGGCAGTGAAGTATAATGACTGACCATGTAATGACCAGATCACGGATCAGCAGGAGGGTGGGGCAGTGAGCTACAAGCAGGCGGTGGAGACCTATAGGAGGGGGCAGGGCAGCAAGCTATGAGTGGGGGAAGGGAGGAGGGGGCTGGGGGAGCTACCAAAGGGTGGCAGTGAGCTACTGGAGAGTTACTGGCGCACGGATTTGTACCACAGGGCTACTAGTCTTATTTAATAAAGAGGAATATGTTAATTGACTGCCACACCCTCAAATATGGTGGAGCCCACAGCCACTAGATGATGGTGCCCAGTCCCCTCAGCTCCACCAGGGCAGCAGGCGTGAGGCAAGGCCAGGCCCACCTACAGCAGGCCCGGTCACTCCAAGCTCCTGCCTCCAAAGTGCCCCAGTCCCCTCAGTCCCCCAGCTGCCCAAGGCTGGCTGAAGGTGCAGTCAAGCCTCGGATGGTGGCTGCCCCATTGCACAGGGCCACCTGAGGCTCAGGTAACCAGGGCCGGATGAGGCTTGCACTGCCAGCAGTGGCAGCAGCAGAGTTGTAATGGGGTGTCATCTTCCCCTGATTGTTGGGTTACCTCCTGCACCTGAGGGCTCATGGACGGTGAGAGGGGGCAGGCTAGGCTGAGGGAACACCCCCTCCAGTGCATGAATTTTCATGCACCAGGCCTCAAGTATTATAATAACTGTCACAGATGCTAACAAGACTTTTTGTGTGGACCATTTTGTAATGTATATAACTATCACTATGATGTACACATGAAATAAATAGGATATTGTATGTCATTTATATGTCAATAAAATATATAAAAATCACTGAATTGTACACTTTAAATGGGCTAATTGTGTGCTATGTGCTATGTGAATTATATCTCAATAAATTATATCTCTTATATTTAAAAAGATGCAATGTATTTGTTACTCATATAATAGATGCTCATCAAATATTGAATACTATATAATATTTCCTTTATATTTATTATTTATTGTTTAAACAAATTTAAAGACAATTTTAAAGCATATTTAGGTTTGTAACAATATTGAGAGAGAAGTATAGAGATTTCCAAATATCCCCAGCCGCACTCACGCACAGACTTTCCTATTATGAATATCACTCAGCAAAGTGCTACTTTTTTTTTAAACCAAGAATGAACCTAGCCTTCTTCCAAGATGGATGGTCTGAGATATTGTCTTTGACTTCTGGAAGAACATAGGAATGCAATACTTTCTATTTTCCCACCCTCCTCTCTTACATTTTATATGATGTTTTATTTTGAGTCATTCATTAACTTTTACTTATCATATACAAGATATAATTGTTTCAAATATTAATAAACAATTATTTAATGTTTAGCTCTTATCTAAAGAAAGCAAACATGAATGAATAAGATGTTATTACATTATGATTAATTTTGTGTATTTTAAACTCTTCTTTTATGCTGGTGGCACTCTGTGGCCTCTTAAAACAAGAGGCATGTGATTCTATGTCTCTGAATTCAGATTTTTGCTGTTGTTGTTTTTATAAAATGAAAATAATAGCACATATCTCATAAACTTGCAAGAATTGAGATAATACAACCTAAGATTTTCTTTAATAATATTGGAAACAATTGCATTTAACCAATTATTTGTGATAAGATATCTATGTTACTAGACTGGAGCCACTGAGTGTTGTTATTCTACTTGTCTTGTTCCCCTTGATAGAGTTTTAAGCACTATGCCAGACACATGGTAAGACCAATTATTGTAACTTACTGTTAATCACATAACAACCATAAGGGTCAATTTGGAAGCTAATGCAGGGTGAATTCAAGCTACATGTGTCTGACTCCTGTTTGAGAAGCATTGAGAAAAAAAAATTCATAAACTTGTGATTAAAAAACAACAACACTTTATTGTTGAAAGTATTACAGATATCCTCCCTTTTTACAACCATTGCCCCCCTCTACCTGTCCCCCTCCCCACCCCAGGTCTTGACACCTTATTGTCTGTGTTCATGCATATATGCACATAAGAACTTCCCGCAACCCCTTCAGCCCTTCCTTCTGAGAATCCTCAGTCTGTTCCATGTTTTCATGCCTCTGATTCTATTTTATTCATCTGTTTATTTTGTTAATTAGATTTTTAAAATTTATTTACTAGGAGCTCAGTGCACGAATTTGTCCACTTTGAAAGGAACAGTGGGCTGCGAGGCTGCAGTGAGTATAGGTCTCAGCCCATCCTCCAAGCCCCAGTCTGGCCCCTCCCGCCGTGACCCCAGTCTCCTGTCTGCCTGCAGCCCCACTCTTGCCACTGCTACCCTCATGCACTGAAGGTGCCAGCCCTGCTTGCACCCACTGATGCTTTGGAGCTATTGGGGCCGATGTCTGCAGCAGGTGCAAGTGGTGGCTTCTGCCCTAATTGCCCCTCAGCAGCAGGAGGAGTTGGAGAAGCCCTCAGGAGCAATCAAGGCCAGCAGTTGCCACTTGAACCCACTGACGGTGCTGAGCGATTGAGAACAACACTGGGTACCAGCAGCGGGTGCGAGCAGCGGCTCCAGCCATGATTGCAGGTGCAAGCAGAGCTGTTGCTGGCAGTGGGTATGAGAGACAGCTGCCAGCCCCATCACCCCTCAGGAACAGGGGAGGTGAAGCAGCCCTGAGGGGTGATCGGGGCTGGCAGCCACCACCGCAATCACCCACTGGTGATGCTGAGTGGTTGAAGTTGGCACTGAGTGCCTGCAGCAGGTGTGAGCAGGTCCAGTGCTGGCAGCAGGTGTGAGTGCCAGGTGGGACTGTGGCATGCGGGAACAAAGAGTTTTCAGTAACTACCAGAGGCTCGCCCCAATGACAGTGACCAGTGCGCCGCCTTGGTCTGGCTCCCCACTTACCTTCTCCACCCTTGCACTGTGGTCAATGCCTGCCATGTTCCATGCTCTGCTGCCTGCTGCTGATGCCTGCCATGGTTCCTCGCAAGCATCCTGGTGGTCAGTGTATGTCATAGCAACCAGTTGTTCAGTTGTTCAGTTATTCCACCATTTGGTCTATTTGCATATTAGGGTTTTATATATATATATAGTTTTTTTTTTATTTTTAGATTCAATTATTCATAGATATTTATTGACATTATATTGTTCATATTTTTAAAAATCTTTTTTTTTCCTCTTCTTTAACATTTCATGTAATATTGGTTTCATGGTGATGAACTCCTTTAGCTTTTTATTGTTTATGAAGTTCTTTATCTGACTTTCAATTCTAAATTATATTTTTTGCTGGATAGAGTAATCTTGGTTGTATGTTCTTGCTGTTCTTGCCACTCCCTTCATGCCCACATAGTTTCTGTTGAGAAATCAGCTGAGAGTCATATGGGTGCTCCCTTGTAGGTAACTAACTACCTTTTGCTTGCTTCTTTTAAGATTCTCTCTTTGGCATTTTAATTATGATGTGTCTTGGTGTAAGCCTCTTTTGGTTCTTCTTGTTTGGGACTCTCTGTGCTTCCTGAACTTGTAAGTCTATTTCTTTCAACAGGTAAGAGGGTTTTCCTGTCATTATTTCTTCAACTAGGTTTTCAATAACCTGCTCTCTCTCTTCTCCTTCTGACACCCCCATAAAAAGAATGTTAGTATACTTGATATCATCTCAGAGGCTCCTTACACTATCTTCATATTTTTTTTAAATTCTTTTTTTGCTCTTCTGATTAGGTGTTTTTTTGTTTTGTTTTTGCTTCATCATATTCCAAATCATATATTTGTTTCTTAGCATCTTCTACTCCTGGTGAGTCCCTGTAAATTATTATTTATTTCAGTTAATGTATCCTTTATTTCTGATTGGACCTTTCTCATGTCTTTGATAGTCTCACTAAGATCCTTCAAAGTTTCACTATGTCCCTTGAAGGTCACATTAAGTCCCTTGAAGCTCTCATTAAGATCATTGAGTAGCTTTAATACCATTGTTTTGAACTCTATCCAGTAGTTTGCTTGCTTCCATTTCTTTCACTTACGACATATTTCTTTGTCTCACATTTCTTGCTGCTGCTCTGTGTTTGTAAAATGTATTATGTAGATCTGCTATGTCTCCTGGAGTTGGAAGAGTAGCCTTATGTAGTAGGAGTGCTTTAGAGCCCAGTACCTCAGCCCCCCAGTTATCTGAGCTGGGTACTTCAGTTGTGCCCCTGTGTGGGCTGTGTGCACAGTCCTCATGTAGTTGAACCTTGATTGTTGTTGGTATCATTGGGAGGAATTGACCTCCAGGCCAATTGGCTGTGAGGACCTGCTGCAACTACAGTGAGAGAGCTGCTGTGCAGGAGACATCCGTAGAGAGCAGGACTTACTTCAGAGGAGCTTGATGCTTGCTGAGTCAGCTACTTGAATGCATTAATTGTGGATGTGTAGAGTTGTAATATGGTGTGGTCTGAAGCTGTCCACTGGGTGCACTGGCTCTGGGGCCTCTAGGGAGCTGTAGTCAGCCTCTTCCCGGGGCCACCTTGCAGGAACTACAGAGACATTTGCAGATGGCTACCTTTTATATTGGTTTTATAAGTGCCCAGGAGAGGCACAGCTGTGAAGCAAGGCAGACTTTGCTAGTGCTGGGTTTTGAGTCTTTTATTGATAGATTTGGGTCATGCTGACAGCAGCTGCTGTTTTAGAGATTTTAGCAAAGTCTGAAGCTGAGCCTGGACAGGCCATTCATATGGAAAAGTTGTGGCAAACAGCTTGGTTGTGCTGCACATTGGAAGGGATGGGATCTCAGAGAATCACCAGGGATGAAGGAACAGTGTGGGCATGTTGATGGAAATTTAGATATGGCTGCCAGTCAGCTCTGCAAGAGGGATGGTCCTAGTATAGGAACAATAACCCTTGTGAACACCCCTGTCTGGGGGAAAGCCACTCCCAAGTTCCTACCCCAATGCCATACAGTTAAGTTTCTCCCCATATGTCCCAGGATTTCCCTAAAGCTGCTGCCCAGTGCCGGAGTTCAGAGGAAGTGGGACCATTTGACCTCATGTTCAGGCCCTTTGAGAGGCCAGCAGCCTCTGTGTCACTTAGCCACAATTTCCAGTGGATTTCACAGCCTGAAGTTATGGGGACTTCTCTTCTTTCTCTGGAATCCCTGGCTGGGGATATGGTGTGGGGCTGGGACCTCTTGCTCCTCACGGGAGTCCTCCTCATTCAAGCTTCCCTCCCAATTAAAAACATGCCATACATGGATGTCAGAGCAGCCTGTTCTGCAACTCGCCTCTCCAACAGTCTTAGTGTTCCTTCTTTACTTCTCTAGTTATAGGACTTCCATTCAGGCAGTTTTCAAGCGGTTCTGAATGATGGTTGTTCTGTATTTCAGTTGTAATTTTGATGTAGTTCTGGGAGGTGGTGAGTACTGGGATTTACTTACAATGTCATCTTGGTTGTCTCAACTTTTTTTTTTTTTATGAGAGTATTTTGTATCTGTATGTATTTTAAATATTTTATAATTAAAATTTTATATTGGGATGAATTTTTTTCTCCGAGCAATCACCCGTTTAAAGCATCTAAGAATTTGACAAATTACCAAGATTCATTTTCAGGATAATAGCCTATCAAATGTTTATTTAATAATGTACAAATATTTAAAACTATGTACTTGGTGATATAGTTACATATCATGCATACATCTCTATACACATCTATCCATCTATAATTTTTCAAATAAAGAAAAGAACATCTTTCCTTGATTATACAACAGATTTAAATTTTGTCATAGCACTTCTATTTTAATTTTTTTGAAAGTAGAATTACTTTTGTGGATATAAATTCTACATAATCAACTTTTTTGAAGTAAGTTTAGAATATTTATGGTCATAATGCAAGGTTTAAAAATGTTAGATCACTATCTTGTATACATGAAACTATCACAATATTGTATACCAAATACATTTAACTAAAAAAAAAATAAAAATCAAATGGTCTCAAAAGAAAAACATGTAAAATTGATTATTAAACATGTAGGCATTTTTTTCTTTGAAAGAACTAAAGAACTTTTTTTGGTAATGCAATCGCAGACTTTAATTTTTGTTGTTTGGCATGAAATAAGTAGCATGTTATATGATGGCAGAGGCAGGGTTCAGTGGTAGCCACCCAGGCCCCTGCGCCTTGGTGTTCTATTTCTGGAAATGTTCTGCCCATCTGTTCCTTAGGTCAAGGGTCCTTCACCAGAAACCTGTGAAGCCTATGGATCGCTTCTCAAAATAGCATTTTAAATGCATAAAATTAAATTTATAGGATCATAAGGAAACCATATTTTTATTTATTTATTTTTTTAAAATAGATTTTATTGATTTTGTACAGAGAGGAAGGGAGAGAGAGAGAGAGTTAGAAACATCGATGAGAGAGTGTCATTGATCAGCTGCCTCTTGCACACCCCCTACTGGGGATATGCCCGCAACCAAGGTACATGCCCTTGACCGGAATCGAACCCGGGACCTTTCAGTCCCCAAGCCGATGCTCTATCCATTGAGCCAAACTGGTTTTGGCAGGAAACCATATTTTTAAAATTGTTATATGTTCATATTTATCAATAAATTAAATAATACCAAGACATTGAATAACTGATGATGAGATAAGAATAAACAATATCTTTTTAAAAAAATATACTTTATTGATTTTTTACAGAGAGGAAGGGAGAAAGATAGAGAGCCAGAAACGTCAATGAGAGAGAAACATCGACCAGCTGCCTCCTGCACACCCCCTACCGGGGATGTGCCTGCAACCAAAGTACATGCCCTTGAATGGAATCGAACCTGGGACCTTTCAGTTCGCAGACTGATGCTCTACCACTGAGCCAAACCGGTTTCAGCAGAATAAACAATATCTTGAGATATCAGCAATGATAACAATGTCATATGAAAATAATCATGATTTCTGTTATTCTCATAAGAACATCATTGTTTTCAAAACTATTATTATGATATAATATTAGTTAGTGATTAGTGGAAAAAAAAAACACATACACTTCTCTGCTACAGTGATATAAAATGCTATTAGCTTGGTTTTTGTCCCCAATAAGAGTATTTGTAAGTCTCCTCCTTTTCTTCAAGTTTATTTTTTCAAGATAACATTCAACTTTACAGTAACATGATTTTAAAAAATATATATATAACATTAGAGGCCTGGTGCATGAAAATTCATGCACTGGATGGGGAGTCCTTCAGCCTGGTCTGCCCCCTCTCACAGTTAGGGAGCCCTCAGGGGCAGGAGGCAACCTGGCAATCAGGGGAAGGCAATGCCCCATCACACCTCTGCGCTGCCACTGCCTGCAGTACAAGCCTTGGCCAGTCTTGGTTACCTGAGCCTCGGGTGGCCCTGTGTGGCTGGGCAGACTCCATTCAAGGCTTGCTTGTGCCTTGGGGCAGCCATGGGGAGTATTGGGGGTGCAGAGACGGGGACTCCAGAGGTATGTGTGTGGCAATGGCTGAGGGGACTGGGCACTGCTACCTTGTGGCTGTGGGTGCTGCTAGCTCTGAGAGCAGGGCAGTCAATTTCATATTCCCTCCTTATTGGCTGTAGACAGCACCATCTTTGAGGGTGGGGCAGTCAATTAGCATACTCCCTTCTTATTAGACAGGATTAATATTCATTCAAGAATCTTAAGCTAAACATAAAAAAGATAAATAAGTATCTGGCCTTATTGAAAAAAAGTTTTTGTGAGACTGGTCACATTTGCTAATTGGTAAAAAATAATTGTGTCAGTTCCTATTACATCACTTTTTAAAAATTTTGTATTACATATTGAGCTCCAAAGAGACTATGGAGACAGAGAAAGAGCAAAATTATTTAATGAAAGAGGGAGCATATAAACATACAAGGCTTAAGCACCCACTCAGAAATTTGCATGTAAGCTTAAGGATGGTACTTTAGTCAACAGTTGAATGCATTTTTAAAATTTATTTGTCAAAATATTTATCAACTTTTATTAAGGACACGGTTTGATCTTACAAAGATATTGTCATCTTTTAAGATTTTTTCCCCTCATCTTAGTTTCTTTTTCTTAGTGTTTTAAAAATGTCAGTTTTTCAAAATTATTTTGCCCAGCATGTAAAACTCAGTTAATAGAAATATATTTTTTCCTTTCAAATGAAAAAGTATCATTCTTTAAAACGAAAATCACAATGATTTTGCTTATACTAATAATTTTAAAACATTCTTTTTCTTTGCTAATAAAATTTGGTCACTCTAGGTCATTACAGACCTTACAGTGTATGAGAAGGCTTAGATTCAAATGTGTTTCTATTTGATAATGTTTATGAGCACTTACTGTTGACAGGCACTGCTATAGGTATGTAGAAAAATATAGAAAGAAATTAAAAAAACCACCTGTTTCCTGATAGTTTCAAATGGTCAGGTAAAGAGATAAAGACAATGAAAAAGTGACTATGAGAAAAAGGTAAATTAATAATAATCGCTATTATTTGGTGTCCAGTACTTTTCACTTGTTATTACTCATTCTGCAAAATAGTTTCAGTTTCAATTAACAAAATCTAAACTGGCTTAAAAAACAAGGTAATTTATTTCTCACATATTAATTTCAGAGGTAAGATGACTACAGGATTGATCAAATCAGTGACTCAACAATAGTTATAAAATAGACATTTTTCTGTGTTGTTTTAGGTTAGTTATGTGGGTTTGTTATCAATCTGCTTCCCTTTGTAATAATATAATGGCTTCCCCACTATCACGCATTACATAAATACTTGACAATGTCCAAAAGAGGAAAGAACATTTTCTTGTAAACTCTCTTAGAAACCAACACACACACATACAAAACAAAACAAAACAAAACAAAACAAAAACGAAACAGAAAACACCCCCCCCCCCACACACACACAACACCAAACCAAACCAAAACAAACCAACCCACCTTCCCCCAAAGTAAAACAAAACAAACACCTTTACTGAAAGCTCCCAGCAGACAACTCTCTTGTCGCATTGTCATGAATTATTTCACAAACTATTGTCTACATTGAACACTGGAAATGGCAGTGGGACCACTAGAATTGAGTTAAATCAATCAGAATTCTTCCCACTCCTGGGACTGATGATAGAGCCGTCTTTCTGGAAACACATGGCTGCATTGAAACAGATGGATTTCTGATGTAAATTGAGATTTGCTATGAAGAAAAGAATAGATGATGGGTAGGCAATCAATTGTGTCTGCTGCAGCAGCCTTTATTATGTTTGATTTGTAGCTTTGGTAATCAGAGCTCAATGATGTTAAGTGATTTGACTAAGACCAATTTTTAATTAGTATCAAATCCTAATTTAAATGCAGGTCAGAGTGGCTCCAAAAATTTGGTACTTGATTGCATTATTCTCAATGGCATACATCCAACAATAAAAATATGTAAAGTGCTATATATTTTGACCCACAATGGTTATGTTGCATTTTGCTATTCCTGCTGAACAAATATGCAAAAGTCCTCAAAAAATATTAGCAAACTGAATTAAACAATATATTAAGATTATACACCATGACCAAGTCAAATTTACTCAGGGAATGCAAGGTTGGTTTAAGTCCACAAATCAATTAATGTGATACACCACATAAGCAAAATGAAGGATAAAAATGAAATGATCATTTCAATAGAAGTAGAAAACTAATTTGATCAAATCCAGCACCAATTTATCATAAAAACCTACAGCAAAATGAGAATAAGGGGAACAAAACATCACAAAGACAATGTATAAAAGAACCAACAGCTAATATCATTTCAACGAGGCACAAACTAAAAGTGTCTTTCTTAAGATAAGGAAGAGACAGGGATGGCTGCTTTCATCACTCTTATTCAAAATGGTACTGGAAGTCCTAGCCTCAGCAATCAGACAAGAAGAAGAAATAAAAAAAACAATTAAATTTGAAAGGAAAAGGTAAAAGCATTATTATTTTCTGATCACATGATACCTCTAAAGATTTCACCAAAAAGTATTAGAACTAAAAATGAATTTAGTAAAGTAGCAGGATACAATTTAATGTTCAGAAATTGGTTGAATTTTTTTAACACAAATAGCAAACAATCAGAAAGATAACTTAAAAAATCTCATTAAAATACCTAGGCATACATTTAACCAAGGAGATACAAGACATGTACTTGAAAAAGTATAAGACATTGAAAAAAGAAATGAAGAAGATATAAATAAATGGAAGCATGTATTTTGCTCAGGGATAGGAAGAATTAACATCATTAAAATGTCCATATTACCCAAAGCAATCTTCAGATTCAATGCAGTTCCTATCAAGATATCAATGAGAACTAGAACAAGTAATCTTAAAATTTATATGGAACCAGAAAAGATCCCAAATAGTCAAAGCAATCTTGAGAAAGAACAACAAAGTTGAAGGTATCATACTTATTGATACCAAACTATACTACAAGATTATAATAATCAAAAGAGAATGGTTCTGGCATAAAAACAGAGACATATATCAATGGAACAGAATAGAGAGCTCAGAAATAAACCCATGCCTATATGGTCAATTAATCTATGACAAAGGAGGCAAGAACATACAACGGGGTAAAGACAGCCTATTAAATAAATGATGTTGGGAAAACTAGACAGATGCATACAAAAAATGAATCCACACCACATTTTTATACCATACACAAACTTAAACTTAAAATGGATTAAAGACTTAAATGTAAGGCCCCAAACCCTAAAAATTCTAGGGGAAAAAAAGCAAAACACACAACATAAGCTCTCTGACATTTCAATTAGTATTATTTTTTCTAATATATCTCCTTAGGCAAGGAAAACAAAAGAAAACATAAACAAATTAGACTACATCAAACTAAATAATGTTGCATAGCAAATGAAGCCATCAACATATCAATTATTATAGAAGAAGATATTTGCCAATGTTATATCAGATAAGGAGTTAATATTCAAAATTTATAAAGAACTCTTACAACTTAACACCAAAAATACCCCAAACAATGCAATTTAAAATGGCCAGAAGATCTGAGTAGACATTGCTCCAAAGAAGACATACAAATGGTCAATAGACATACAAAAAGATGCCAAATCTCACTAATTATCAGAGAAATGCAAATGAAAACCACAATGAGAGAATGGCTATCATCAATAAACAACAAGTATTGGTGAAGATGTGGAGAAAAAGGAACCTCATACACTGTTGATGGGATTTCAAATTGGTGCAGCATTAAAAAAGTTCCTCAAAAACAAAACAAAAACCCTAAAAATTATGATCCAGAAATCCCATTTTGAGTATTTATCCAATGAAATTCAAAACACTAATTCAAAAAGATGTATGCACCCTTACATTCATTGCAGCATTATTTATAATTAGAGGCCTGGTGCATGAAATTCTTGTATGGGAATGAGGGTGATGTGTCCCTCAGCCCACCCTCTCCAATCTGGGACCCCTTAAGGGATTCCGACTGCCCGATCCTGGATTGGGCCTAAACAGGCAGTTGGACATTCCTCTCACAATCCAGGACTGCTGGTTCCCAACTACTCGCCTGCCTACCATCCTGATTGCCCCCTGACCAATCCCCAGCCAGCCTCTTTGCCCCTAACTGCCCTCCCCTGCAGGCCTGGTCACCTGTAACTGCTCTCCCATGCAGGCCCCGTCACACCCAACTTCCCTCCTTTGCCAGCCTGGTCACCCCTATCTGTCCTCCCCTGCAGGCTTCATCACCCCCAACTGCCATCCCTTGCAGGCCTGGTCCCTCCCAACTGCCTATCTCTGCTGGCCTGATCACCCACAACTGTCCTCCCTTGTAGGCTTGATCCCTCCCAACTGCTCTCCCCAGATGACCATCTTGTGGCAGCATGGGGGCAGCTATCCTGTGTATTGAAGTAATGGTCAATTTGCATATTACTTTTTTATTAGATAGGATAGAGGACTGGTGCACAAGTGGAGGTCCTTTGGTTTGCCCTAAAGGGTGTCCTAGATCAGGGTGGGGGTTCCCTTGGGGCATGGAGTGGCCTGGGTGAAGGGCCTGTGGTGGTTTTCAGGTCAGCCATGCCCCCCAGTGACCCAAGCAGAGGCCCTGGTGTCTGGAAATTATTTATCTTTTATAATTGAAACTTTGTAGCCTTGAATGGAGGCCTGGGCTGGCTAGGGTGTGTGGGAAGTTTGGCTTCCTCCATTTCCTGGAAAACCCAAGCCTCCTGCTTGCTCTGTGGCCACAGCCATCTTGGTTGGGTTAATTTGCATACTCACTCCTGATTGGCTGGTGGGTGTGGCTTGTGGATGTACAGTCAATTTGCATATTACTCTTTTATTAGATAGGATAGCCTAGATATGGACACATCCTAAAAGTTCAGTGATAGATGATTGGAGAAAGGAATTGTAGTACATATGTGCAATGGAATATTACTGGGTCATAAAAAAGAATGAAATCTTACCATTCACAACAACATGGATGGACCTAGAAGTTTTTATGCTAAGTCAAATAAGAGAGACATGGACAGACAGATACCATAATATTTCACTCACATGTGGAATCTAAAACACAAAATAAATAAATCAGAAACTAATTCATATATCAGAGAAAAAAATTGATGGTTGCCAGATGAGAATGGAGTTGGGTGAAAAAGGTGAAAGGATTAAGAAGTTCAAATTGGGCCCTAGCTGGTTTGGTTCAGTGGATAGAGCATCCAGCTGTGGACTGAAGGGCCCAGCCAGATTCGATTCAGTCAAGGGCACGTGCCTGGGTTGTGGGCTCGAGTCCCAGTAGGGCATCTAAAGGAGGCAACTGATCCATGCTTCTCTCTCATCATTGGTGTTTCTATTTCTCCCTCTCCATTACTCTCTAAAATCAATAATAATAATTTAAAAAGGAAGTACAAATTGGTAGTCACAAAATAGTCACAGGGATATGAAGTACAGCTTAGGGAGTATATTCAGTAATATTGTATTAACTAATGTATGATGCCAGAGGGGAACTAGATCTGTAAGATATTATTACATAAGCTACATAAATGTCTAATTACTCTGCTGTACACCTGAAAGTAATACTATATTCAATGTCAACTGTAATTGAAAATAAAATATTTTAAAAAGTATACATATATACAATGGAATATTAGCTTTAAAAAAGAATGAAATCTTGCCATTTGCAACAACATAGATGGACCTAGAGAATATTAAACTAAGTGAAATAAGTCAGACAGAGAAAGACAAATACCATATGATTTCACTTATGTGTGGAATCTCAAAAAGAAAATAAATAAATAAAACAGAAACAAAGTAATAGATTCAGAGAACAAATGTGCAGTTTCCAGATGGGAGGGAAGCTGGGAGGATGGGTGAGAGAGGTGAGGGATTGAGAAGTACACGTTGCCAGGTGTGAAACAGCCAGGGGATGTGAGGTAGAGCACAGGGCATGTAGTCAATGTTTCTGTCATGACTGTGTGTGGTGCCGGGATGATCGCCGTGCATAACTGTCTAATCTAGTCTAATCACTATCTTGTAAACCTGAGACTAACACAGTATTGTATGTCAGCTGTGACTGAAAAAGAAATGAAATATTTAAAAAGAAGCATACACAAAAATTGTTTCCTTTGTTGTCAATATAAGGCTTTATTTTATAAAGCTGAACAGGGTTTAATATAAATCCAGGCCCCCTACTTTATTTCCTCCTTGTTCCTACACTTGCTCATTGTTTTCCTTCATCTTCATGGAAATGAGAAAGCAAAACTCTGTAAAACGGAACCCACACTGACCTGAAGACCTCACAGATTCTCTGGACCCCACTTAAGACTGTGTCTAATGTGTGCATCAACCTTTGGAAGGCATCAATGGAATTCTAACTGTTTTACATCTTATAATCCACCCGGAGCAGCAGCATTTCTGCTGGGGAAGGGGGAAAGCTTTCCTCCACTGTACAAAAGGGGAAATTAAATGAATGAGTTGTTCACACTTTCTACTAAACTGAGATTCCCTTGTCCCATACACCCCCAAGGAGGTGACAGTGTAAAACATGAGGTGCTGTAAACTTAGTGAAATGCTGTGCTTCATTTTTCTCCCAAATCTGCAGCTGATTTTCTCCCTATACTGAAACAAACTCAACACATGATACTTTCTCCCTATTGACTACTGCCTCCCGAAAATATGGACCTCACTTTAGTCAACCGAAATGCTCAGCTCCAGTGTCCAGAACCTGTCACTTCTAACACTTTGAATCCGTTAACATGCGTTTCCTAATCAGTTAGTTTTAACTCATACCAGGTGGAGCATACAGCTTAATACCTGTGTTTTTAATTGAGCAAAGAGCTTAATCATTTTCCAGCAGGCTGGGTGCTGTGTGTGGAGTCTCTGTCTCCTGTGTCCCTTACCCCAGTGGTCGGCAAAGCGCGGCTCGCGAGCCACATGTGGCTCCTTGAGTGTTCTAACACCACTTCTTCAAAATAGACTCGCCCAGGCAGAAAACCGACTTCTGCGCATGGGCCCTGAAGTTTCAATCACACTGTACGTGTGAGTCCACACATGGTATTTGTGGAAGAGACACACTCAAGGGGCCAAAGAGCCGCATGTGGCTCACAAGCCATGGTTTGCCAACCACTGCCTTCCCCAATGTGCCAGGAATTCCTGACCATTGCGATTTTCAATGCACACTCAAGATAGCTCTCATTCACATTGCCACCCTTTTAAGTCTTCCTCCAGGTACTGCAAGCCCTCCTACCTGCTTTCCACCACCACATGCTCTCCTCTCCCTTCCACTACCGCCAGAGTATTCTTTGTAAAGGGCAGATCCCAACAGCAGCTTCTCTGGGCTAATGCCATTCAATGTTTCCCCATTGCCCTTAGAGTAACTATGTTCACAAGCTAATCAGTACGGAGTGATCTGCCTCTCTGGTCTAGTCTAATGCCAGGATCTGATCCAATATCCCCCCGCCCCTTCCATGTATTAGTGTATTATGGCTTTGCTAATGTTGGTTGATTGGTTAACTGGGTATATACACCATTCAGTGAAAGATAAATATCACATGTTCTCACTCATTTATGGAATATAATGAACAACATAAACTGATTAACAAAAACAGAACCAGAGACAGAGAAGCATCGATCAGACTGTCAAACCTCAGAGGGAAGTTAGGGGAGGGTGGGGGGAAGGGGAAGAGATCAACCAAAGGACGTGTGTGCCTGCTTATAAGCCTAACCAGTGGACACAGACAACAGGGGGTGAGGGCATGAATGGGGGGGGGGGGGAGAGTAATGGGGGAATAAGGAAACATATGCAATACCTTAATAAATAAAGAAATTTTAAAAATAAAATAAAATAAAAAAGAGAACAAATACATTTATATATAAGCACAATTCTCTGCTTGTTGAAGTTTATTTTGGACAATTTTAATGTTCAAGTTCTTTTGCCTGACTCTGGGTAATCCTATATAATAAAAGGCTATATGCAAATTGACCGAAGGCAGAACGACCAGTCGCTATGATGCACACTGACCACCAGGGGGCAGACACTCAATGCAGGAGCTGCCCCCTGGTGATCAGTGTGCTCCTGCAGGGGGAGCTTCGCTCAGCCATGTCCTGAGCTGGGTTCATGGCTAGCAAGCACAGCAGCAGTGGTGGTAGCTTCTTCCGCCTCTGCAGCAGTGCTAAGGATGTCCGACTGCCTGCTGTGAGTCAGACATTCCCCAAAGGCTCCTGGACTGCAAAAGGACATTGGGCCAGGCTGAGGAACCCACTTGAGTGCATGAATTTCATGCACTGGGCCTCTATATAATAATAAAGTATAAGATGCAAATTGACCAAACAGCTAAACAGCAGAATAGACTGGATGACCTTCCAGATGAAGCCGGGGCTGTGAGGGCAGCCGAGACAACTGGGGCTGCAAAGGCCTACTCCTGCAGGAATTTTGTGCACCAGGCCTCTAGTTAGTTATTATATTGTAAAATGAATACTTATAAAAACAATGCAAAAGAACCAAAGAGCCTGTTTACTTAAATATGCTGGGGAAGCTGGAGTAGGGCTGCGGGATAATTGCTACAAACCACAGCAAGCCTGGAGGGCTCGGTGAAAATGAGCAGTTTTGATATTTGATATTTAAACCACTAGAAAGCTGTAATTAAACTATATATCTGTTTAAATCCAAAGTTATCTACTTAGTCTCCCTTATTACTATTGCCAAATTCAGCCACATTCATATAATCTCTTAGTTTCAATTGGTTAGGTAGAAATATGAATGCTTAATATTCCACAGGTCTGGATGCCTTATGGAGCAATGGTATATTTATGCAATCAGAAATTTTTGAATTGCACTAAATTTCTTCTTGGAGAGTGGGAAATGTTTTACTTAGTTTCTTAAACTCCTTCCTTAAGCATTTTTATTATTTTCCTTTTGAGGGGAAATTTGTAAAGCATAATTTGATTACCTAAATATAGCTTTATAATTTTAATTAAAATATTATTATAAACTCAAAGTCTTCTGATCACCAAAGGATAAATGAATTTAATTTATGATTGAAAAATACAGTGGATGCAATATCTATAGTGGCTTTCTGAAAGATATTGTTTTTGGCTTTTAGAAAAGCTTTTACTGAGTGTCCTTATTCTTTGCTAAATCCTACTATTTAAAGATTTAAGGGGACACATTTTTTTAAAGTTATAAATATAACAATGACAATCAAGGTCACATCTGAGGATGACAGTGGGTGTTACTTGCTGAACACTGGAAAACAAGGCTGTGTATAATATAATTTTCTTGCTGGAGAGATGGTCTGACCAGATAGGGATATGGGAAAATTAAACTTAGAGTTTGCATCCAAATATCCTTAGGTTTGCAGGTTTTTGATCTGTTTATTAGCCATGCAAAAATATATTGCTGTTTCTTAATCTGATCATAGTTCACTCGGCCCCTGGAATTATCCCCACACCCACACTTTGATATATTATGTTTTATTTTCAAGGGCTTGTTTCACAAAGATCAGCAAACAAAATAATATTTCCACTCCCCCCTCCATCCGCTTTGTTTTTTGTGTAGTTAGCCAACTTCACGGGGAAGATATTAAAATGATTAATCCTTATAACTCACTGTGTCTTAAATGACTGGATTGCATGGGAACAACTTTTATCTCTTGAATATGAATGTGGTAATATTACAAAGTTGCAATTCATTCTGAACTATTTGATCACTACAATCTGTAGATAAATTGGCTTTTGAGTCTTTGCCTTATGTCATAACTCTGTCCTCTTTCCCATTCAACTCTCCATGAGTAAGCTGAAGACACTGTTTAGAAAATCCAACTAAGTGAATAACAGGTTTAAAGAGGCGTCATCTGCATGACTTCCCAAAATTCTGCCCGTCTCCTTTAATTATAATTGCCAAATGAGTACAGATTAGGGGTTATTGGTTATCTGCCTTCTATTTCAAAGCAGAGTTTCTGATAAAAATGCACTGGGTTTCAGATCCAAAGAGCCTGTTTACTTAAATATGCCTGGGAAAGGTGGAGTCGAGGCTGCAGGATAATCGCTACAGATCACAGGAAGCCTGGAAGTCTCAGTGAAGTGGACAGTTTAGCGCTGTTGTCTATTACCCATTGACTTGGACCCAATTATTTCAACTTCTCTGAGCTTTACTTTCTGCATCTGTAGAACTAGCACAATAAGGCTTCTGCATGTGACCTTTATGAAAATGAACTGAAGCCCTGATGTGCAATCCATCATAAACTATGGCCTGAGAGCCCACAGTGAGGTCTGAGGACACCAGTGCTTTTGTGCTTTTGGTTAGTCTGCTTATAAGGAAATGACAATCTCATTTCTCTGAGATTTAAAAGCAAAACATTTGAAATAATCTAAATATGAATATCCAAAAATAGAAAATGGGCTACATATATCTTATCACTTTAATAGCGGAATACTATGTGCACAAAAATTGAAATGATGCTACAAATCTATATTTATTACCCAGAAAAGGTATTTGCATTCATCTGAGTATGGGAAACACATTATTAAATATGTATATTGCATAAACAGATTTTGTTAAAATTAGTAAATCACATGTGTGTATATAAAAACATACATACACACTTTGATACACAAGTATGAAACGGAAAAGAAAATATGTACAGTGGCTATCTCCAAGTGTGGGGATTTGGAATAAGTTTTCCATCTGCATTTTTAAATTTTCTAAAGTTTCATCAGTTGTAATGAAGCTCTAGTTATGATTTATAGCCCAACTAAATTCTCAATTTTTCTGAATTTGCAGAAACTATGTTATCTTACAAACAAGAGATAATTAATAAATGTATTGTATTGTTGGAGGGCCAGAAGGAAAGACTGAATAAAATATTTTATTCCATCTGCATTTTTTTTTCTGATCAAGCCTCAACTTTATTCCATCTGCATTTTTAAATTTTCTAAAATTTAAAAATTTTAGAAAACTTTTAAATTTTCTAAAGTACTTACATAAGGACACACACACACACACACACACACACACACACACACTGTCTGTTTCAGTCCAGAGGCTTTCTTTAATCCCTGGCAACTCCTTCTCTCTCTTACCCCTTAATGTCCAACCCATGCTCAAGGCCTTGGGTCAACACCGTCTTGGGCTCCAGCATCTTTGTTTCCACTGCCTTGCCACCATTATCCCAGTTCAGAAATCACTATTTCTCATCTGTGCATGCAAAAAGCTCCTAATTAGACACTGTGCCCCTCCAACTCCATTTTACCCTCCCAGTTCAACTTCATAAAGATTCTTAAAATCACAAATGTTTGCTGAAGCACAGAAGTGACCCCGGATGTGTCTGATGGCGTCCCTTGGTCCGAGGGCATTTGGCCCAGCTTTAAAAGCCATTTGAAGTATAGGCAAGGTTTATTTATTTATTTTAAATATATGTTTATTGATTTTTTACAGAGAGGAAGAGAGAGGGATAGAGAATTAGAAACATCGATGAGAGAGAATCATCGATCAGCTGTCTCTTGCACACACCCCTCACTGGGGATGTGCCCACAACCAAGGTACATGCCCTTAACTGGAATTGAACCTGGGACCTTTCAGTCTGCAGGCCGAAACTCTATCCACTGAGTCAAACTGGTTTCAGCAAGGTTTATTTCTTACTCTGCTGCCAAATATAACTACTGTGTTCTGAAGACACGAGGCTTCACAGTCTGCACTTTTCATCATCATGTCTCATCAGTTGTAATGAAGCTCTAGTTATGATTTATAGCCCAACTAAATTCTCAATTTCTCTGAATATGTAGAAACTATGTTATCTTACAAATAAGAGATAATTAATAAATGTATTGTATTGTTGGAGGGCCAGAAGGAGAGACTGAATAAAATATTTTATTCCAGCAATGTATAATACATGCATGCGTTTTAAATATGCATATTTAACCATGTGGCTTTTTCCTGTTCAGTGTTTTTGAAAGTTGAAATTGATTCCTAATTAGCATTATTAGCTTGGTCTCCAAAATGATTGGTTTCCAAAAGGATTATTTTTGCTCGTTAAATCCAGGAAAGACCAAAATGAGACTGACTTCCTTAAGTAAACCTGAAGGGGAGCACATGCTTCTCTCAGAGCACATGTGACAGGGCTTTGCCTCGCTCGCTTCATCTGGAGCTCAGAGGCCCCAGGGCTCCTTAACTAATGGGCACTGGCCTGCAGATATTAAAGTGCTAACATTTTACTGAATTCAGATGCTCCAAAGTGTTCAGTGCGATAAGTACACTGTGCCTCCAAGTATTATTACCTTTTGTTTGTTTTTAGGGCAATTTTCCCTCTTTATTAAAAATAAAATTATTTACTTAAACATTTCCCTTGGAAAAGTGAAGTCCTTCCTATCTATTAAGATGTCTATCTTTTATGATATATGTTTTTTTTTCATTTTAAACAATATTTAAATAAAAGATCTTTTAAAATATGTGAGAAATCTAAGTTAATATTTTTAAATGATTTCTGCTGTTTTCAAGTGACTCCTTAGCATAGTAGTGTTAGCCCAAATCCACCAAATTCATTAAAAATAAAACAAACCAACAAGCTTTGTTTTAATATTGAAAGAAATCTGCACCTATCTAAGGAATTGGATGTACCCATATGGTTTGGTGTGTGAGATTTATACTGAAAACAATTCCATCCAAACTGGTTGTGTGCATTCTACTGTACTTCAATACAGCTGGAGAGCTTGCTCTTGACTGCCTTGTACAGCAACAGGATGAGTTGCTGTTATTTGTTTCCCAACTAATCACAAGTCCCTCGGGCATGGGAGTCACAGCACATCGCTGTGTAAGTCTGTGCCTTGCAAAGTCCAAACATTTGCTGACTTGGTTTACTTGATTTTATATTATTTTGTAAAACAAATGCTTCCTATATTATGAATGGTTTACCATATCATTCTGAATGTTTATATATTTGTCCAAGAAGTTAGTTTTAAGACATGTATAGAGTGGGATGTTTTCTTTTATTAATTGTGGTCTTAATGTACTTTTTAATTCTCCTGAAGAGTATATTTATATAAACTTTTTTATATTTTTATGAAAATTATATTCAAGGTACTCACTTATATCTTTTGGTGACTGGTAGAAATATGATTTCCTATCTATAATGCTAAATATTCTAAATATAAAACAGAAAAGAAAATTGTAAGTGGAAGAAGAGGGAAAATGCAGATTTTTCTCTCCTTGTGTCTGTTGTTTGAGATTAGACATCACAAAGCATCTTCCTTACCTTCTTAGTGTAGCTATTTCTTTTTAAATCCATGTTGGTGAGAAAATTCAACTAAAGAAGAAGAATCCTGACGTCTTGTTTAAGACTGCACCTCTGTGAGCGTCCCCTCTATTTTTCCTTGAAGTCACCCGCTGGCAGAGCCACTGTCATTGCCCTTGCTTTTTGTCTTTGCCGCACATTTGCTTTTCGACAGGCTTAAATAATGGCTCAAATGGCTCAGATGATTCATGCCCGCAGAGGGATGTCTTCATTTGCTCTGTTCACATTCCCTCTTTTAAATAATGGTCTGGTGAACACCTAGTGTAGGTGCATTTTATTAGAGAGTATATTCCCTCTAAACGCTGCTCCTAAGCTGAAAGAAATGGGCCATCATCACATAAAATTAAAGTATCTCTGTAGAATTTACAAGAAATGGAATGTCCTTATTCCTGAGGCATAGAACATAAGGGGCTTTTTTCTCTCACCACACTCATGTTGATTAAGTGTATCACACCAACGGCTGTTGTGACACACAGGCAAATGAATTAGTCCACTGAAACCCCCACTTAAAAGGAGCAAGTCTCTTGAAGTTTCTCATTCTTTATAGTTTTCTTCTCCCGTTTGGGAGAGGAGAAAGCGGTCCCCATTCTCCAGGTTCCTCACTGAGTTCATAAAACTGCAATTAACAACGGGAGCTAAGGCCGTTCTGGATTTGATGCACTGCTCTATCATCCGTGGAAGGGAGTCTTTAAATCTGCTGTTAACAACTTGTGGGACTTGCACTGATTAATTCCTCCTGCCACCGTCTCAGGGCTGACAAGGCATCTTCTTGGCCTTCCACTCCATTGGGATCAATGTCATCATTTTACAAGAAATGAACTTACTGCTTTATAGACTCGGTTGGAAAGACATTGTAATTGTCAGCTTTAGCCTGGGCCTCTGGACTTTAATTTGTTGACCTATGAGAACACAGAGAATCTCCTATTTTACTGAACTTTCTAAACATAAAATGAAGTTATCAGAGAGTCATAGTGATTCCGACATTTGAACTTCAGCAAAAGTTATCAGAGAGTCATAGTGATTCTGACATTTGAACTTCAAAAAAAATACATTGAGGCTAAGTAGTCTCCTCCCTGGAATGCCCGGCACCCCATCCACCAGGCATGTCACGTTCTTAAGAAAACACCCCTTAGGGAAGAGCACTGACAATTGGGTCAGGAATGCTGGCTTTCAGAGTAGACATTCCTTGGGGGCCACACAACGTCTGTTCTCCCTACATCTGGTGCCAGAGCCCAAATTCCCGCTGAAAAAGCACCTCTCGTCCTCCGTGTGGCCTGGGGAGCTGCCGGCCAAGGCTCCCTGGCGGTCTACTCAGGACCAATGGCCAAAGCTAGTAAGCCTTCTTTTTGGCGTTTGGAGCCTTGACTATAAGGATAAGAGAAGAGAAAAGTATGTGGAGCTAATTTGTTCCAGGAGTGGAGACCTGAGCACATTTGTTGTCTTGCTATTTGGAGCCCCTCTGGGCCGAGTTCTGCTTCTTGCCCTTGAGCCACTTCAAGTCTCCAGACATTCCACTTTCCATTAATTTCGCTAGAGTCAACGTCTGCAGCTTTCCTCTCAAGAACTAGGTGAAGATTAATTTTATGTGTCATCTTGACTAGAGTAAAGGCTACCCAGGTCGTTGGCAAAAACTTTATTTCTGACTGTGTCCATGAGGGTGTTTCAGGAATATATTAGTATTTAAATTGGCAGTCTGATTTTTAAAAAAATCACTTTCACCAGTGTGGGTGGGCATTATCCAATCGGTTAGGGGTTAAATAGAACAAAAAGATAGAGGAAGGACAAATTTGCTCCCTCCACTTGAGCTAAGACTTCCATGGTCTCCTGCCCTTGGACATTGGCACTCCTGTTGTTTGAATGTCTTGTTTGAAGCAAGACTTACGGCATCGGCTCTCCAGAGCCGGGCTTGACTGGAAGCAGACAGCTGGTTTCTTGAGCTTCCAGCTTGCAGACGGCACACTGTGGCACTTCTCAGGTTCCATAAATGTGTAAGCCAGTAGCTCATAATAAGTCTCCTGTTATCTATCTATCTATCTATCTATCTATCTATCTATTAATATCTATCATCTATCTATCTATCATGTATATATCTATAATCTATCATCTATCTATCTGTCCTCTATCTCTATTGATTTTGTTCTTCAGAACCTAACACAAACTATTAAAACTTTGTTTTATAATTATTACATTTTGATATTAGTGTATTATCCTTTGATAGCCCTTAACCTTACATTCTTTTGAAAATAAAACGTAGTAGAATATATTTTACTGCAATGTAAAATATATCTTCAGTAGCATTTCCAGGGGAAAGTGTTTATTGGAATCCAAAATGCTGACCTAAGTCTATGAATGGTTCTTGGCTCTCTTCCTGGCAAGCTCCCCACACTCTCCGAATGCCAGCCTTGCTTTGGGTCAAGATGCTCCAGCCACTCTTGTTTTCATTCACTTTTTGAAACATGACGTGTTTTTGTCTGTCCCATTCCTTCTATGTGAAATTTCTTTTCATTGCCTTTACTCTACCAGCAAATGCTTTCTCAGTCTTCATGTTGAAGTAAAATCTCGAGCAGATTTTCCTTGTCAACAACTGATTTCACACATCCTTCTGCTTAGTTGATATGTTTGTGTGGGATGCCTCATAGGCATTTCACTCTTACTCTGACTCCCCAGGTCTGATTCTCTCCCTCCAGCCAGTGTTCTCATCCCCTCCATTGAGCATCGCCCTCACGCAGTGCCTCCAGCCAGTGGTCAGCCTTGACTCATTTCCTTCTGTTGCCCCAAATCGCTGCACCAGCTGGTTCAGTTGCCTTTCCCTCTGAACTAGATCCCCAAACCTATTTCCTCTGTTTCACTTTCACAATTTTATCCTACTTCAGTTATCATCTTTTGCTTATTCAACTGCAATATCTTCTATTTTATTTCTGTGTACTCTTTAAAAAAAATATTTTATTGATTTCAGAGAGGAAGGTAGAGGGAGAGAGAGATAGAAACATCAATGAATAGAGATCAACTACATCTTGCACACCCTTTACTGGGGATTGAGCCTCCAACCCAGGCATGTGCCCTTGACTAGAATTGAATCCAGGACCCTTCAGTCTGCAGGCCAATGCTCTATCCACGGACCCAAACCAGCTAGGGCTCCTTATACTCTTTAGCTCATACAATATAAGGGATTGCTCAAATTCCCTTTCTTAGAATCTCCAGTGGCTCCAATTATGAAGGAAAAAATATCCAAATTCCTGATTGAGGCCAGCAAGGCAGGCCAACATTATTGCCAACTTAAGCACCTTCCTTTCCCTCCCCGCCTTTCTCCATTACTTTCTTTTCTGTCCCTTCCTCCCTCTTTTCCTCCCTCCTTTTCGGCACCCCTTCCCTTCCTTCCTTCTTTTCCTCTCAGCCATTCTGGATCCTGAGCCACTCTGTGTGCATACAAGCTCTTCTCCCTGTTGGAGTGTTCTTTGCAGATTTTCGCACAGCTGGCTTCTTGTGATTTAACTCTCAAGTCAAATCTTTCTCTTAAGTTTCTTAATCACTAATTCTAAAGGAGAGTTCTCAATGCTCCAGCACATCAGCCTGTTCCAAAGCTTCCAGAAAAGGACTCCTGTAAAAGCATCTTGCTCTCGTTTTACTTATTTATATGATTTGCAAAGGCACATTTTCCCATCTAGCTTCTCCTTCTAATTATGTTTAAACAAAAACCAACGTTCTCTTTGGCTGTTACTTTTTCCTCACCTGTATTTTGGGTATTAGGTAACACATTTTCACAAGTTAATGAAGACTAATGAAATAAGAGCTAATTATCCTGTTTCATAAGAATAGGAATCTCAAGCTATGCTGTTTGTGGAAATAAACAATTTAAAATAAACATGAATGTGGCTTCGTATTTAAGCTAGTCAAAAAAAGGAGCCCTTTTAAAAATGAGAAGTACCTGAGTGAAAGAATTAGCCTGGGTTGATACTTAGTCATTATTATAAAACACTTAAGTAAATGAGTTCCTTAAAGGCAGAAATGGCATTTTCATTGTTTGACACCTTTGTTTCTTTGCCTAACATGTTGTCTGTGGGCTCAAGAGGAGCCTCATCAAATAGTTGCTAAATTGAATAAAATATATAATTTAGATTGTTTTAATGCTTATAATCTGAAATTATGTTTGAGCAAAGGAAGGGGGCTTTTGTTCACTTAGAATTATGAAATTTCAGTGAATTTATGAATATCAATAGAAGTAGGATTCTCACTTTCTCCATCTCATTGACAAACAATGGTCAGAAATGAGATGAGATTCTTGTAATATGATTTGAAGTTTTGCATTTTATTAAGAAGAGAAGTTTTAGGACATGGCTTTTGGAAGCTCTATGCTGTTTTCCAGTATCTTGTTACATCAATTCCTATTATGTGTTAACTCTGATTAAATGATAACCAATATATTCAAGATGCCAAGTCATTGGTGACCCAACTTCTCTATCTTAATACTAAATAAATGTATCGAGTTTCCTCAAGAGTGTATTTAAATAATGATCTTGAAATCACCAAAGACTCTAGTCACCATATGACTACCTGTACTTAGTTCAAAATGACTACACAATTTTCAACATCCACATGTCTTTCTTCCTGGCATTTCTTGGAAGATGAGAGAAAAACTTGTTCATTGCCCTCATCTCCTCTTTTTAAAATCACACCTCTTCCAGAAATACGAATTTTCCCACGAAGGCCCACCTGCTTCGGCAGTTATTGGGAAGTCAGCACCTGATGAGAAGATGAGAAAGCATGGAGGGCACGCTTGTAACCTGGGCTATTTTTGTTCTTCCCTCTGCTCACTACAACCAGAAGAGAATGCCTTGTTGAAACAAGACCAGGTAATTTCAGGAAAACAGCTTCATTTCAGCAGTCGTAATGTCATATTTTTTAAAGAACTGACTTTGCACATACATATAAATATGTATTTGTGTGCATGTTTATGTGCATGTGCACATATGAAGCAATTTTTATGGAAAACTGGTTTGGGGAAAATTGTAATAGGTTTTGTTTAGGAATACAAATTCTTACAAATTGGTAGCCAGTGGGCTGAAATAGTCACAGAACTTGGCGTAATTTGTTCTGCAAGGTGCTTTCTTATTGTTGTTATTATTTTCTTAACCTTCAGAAGTTAGGAGGTTTCACATGGAATTTCAGATTTCCAGTTTCTCCTGAAAAAATCAGGAGACACTGTAAGAAATTTGTGTGCAGTTCAAGCACTGGTGACACTGCGATTTTAAACTACAAATAGCAACAATTTCAAGGCTCCATCCTGCCTGATGCTTCTCTTCCGTATCGAATGGAGGAAGCGGTAGGCACTGAAATGCTTACCCAGAATGCTCCCTGGCTTAATGGGGCATTACATGCCATCTCATTCCACCTGTAATTTCCCCCCAATTTCTCTGTTATATCAATTTTCCCTTCATAAAGTTTTTCACATTTGGGCCTATTTTTCTCCTCTCCTTGTTATGACTTTTATCCAGGACATGTTTCCTCACTTGGGGTTCCTGAATTGGTTTCTGTCGTAGCCATCACCATGCCTGCTGCCTAGCCTGGCCTCTGCCTGCCCCTGCCATTCTGCAGACTAGTTAGGGATTCATATGCCCTCAGCATGCTTCAGTCCTGGGTCCCACCCTTGCTATGCCAGTCTGTTGTCCCTCTGATTCTGTGTTAACTACAGGAAGAGCTGGCCAGGGCACCCTGACCAGAACACAGCAGATGGCCTCTGATGACTCTGCTTTCAGCACTCCTCCGGCCACCTGTGCAAATAGATGGGCACCACCTTCAAGACTGGCCTTTAGACCACCTCGGTCCAAATTGCACAAGATAGCTCATCTTGCCTGCTCCATCTTTCAAAACCACATTTTGTTTCTCTGGTTGTCTTAAAACAGGTTTTCTCTGAGCATGATCCTTGGACATCTGACTTCAGAGTTACCTGTCTTGCTTCTTAAGCATTTTTATTCCTGGGCTCCTGAGTTCCTTAAGTTGGGACGTAGGAATGTGATAGATCTAAAGCCTGATCATCTAGAGTTTAAAGGTAGCATGACTCACAGCAATGGAGGACCGCCTGATGCCTTGATAGACTGTGAAACAGGATGCAATTACCTGGAGGTGAGTGCATTTCGGGTCTGCGGTGTGTTTCCCAAACACTATTTGCCCTAATTGTGGATAATAGCTCTGGGTGTGCTGTAACCAGCTCTCTGGCACCCTTGCTGAAGCCATCGCCCCCATGACCCAGCGGATGCAAAGTGGAAGGCAGTCAGGGCCTTGCCTTTCAGGCAAAAGCAAGCCAATAAGATAGTAAACTCCTCCAGTGCAGGACTGTTCTTTCTCCTTTTTTCCTGCCCTCTCGTGCCTCAGCTCCAGGAACATGTGGCTCACAATGCTGAGTCGCATTGGACAAATGGGGTGAATACCCGAAATATTATAAAGGACATTAGCATCCAGGTTGGCCATGATGGTGATGCACACCCTGAGGTCCTCACTGGGTTCCTCCAGTGGGTGTTTTTCCTTCACCTCTCGTCAGCGAGGTGTTGCTACGGTTCTCTACATTTAACCATGGGAGTGCTCAGCTAGAGTTGCAGAGGAAGGAAAGAGACATTGTGACATGAGAAGCAACTACTTTCGTCATTCGTGAAAAGCATTGGAACAAATTTAAGCCATCTATTTTACTTTTTTTTTTTTTTTGAGGGTGGGGAAGTTGATTAATAACCATTGGAAAAATCAATGTGACAGAGTAGTTTAAGGAAAAGAATATAATTTGGAGCTGGAAGACCTGGGGTCCAGATTCAGTTTGCCAAATTTGAGGAACATCCAAAGTCTTTCTGAAACTATAAAATGGGAACAATGTTACTGCATATCAAGCTGTTGTAGGGACTAAATGATGAAATTTATATAAAATACTATAAAAATACAGAGGACTCTTACTATTAATAATTGCTCCAAATGTGAATGAGGGTCTTAAAAAATATAACTATATTATTTTAAATCATGCTTTAAAGAGGGGACACACAGAAATAATGAAATCTCATCTCCACAATCACACAAACAGATGTCACCAGGCCTCGCTGAGGACTGTGAGCTGCCAGAAGCTCAGCAAAATGCCAGCCACAGCCCGTTAGCAAGCAGCTGAGCTGAGATTTGAAAACCACACCTGCCTAGCTTCTATTGCTCTACTCTTTCCAATGCGCCAGTTTGCCTTTAAAAATAAATAAGACAACAGGTATACTTTTTCTTAACATTAAAAAGAGAGATTTTTGTTTGAATGCTAGCTCATTCTCCAGATGATTCCCTATGAAGATGTTACTGTTGCACAGGTTGATGTCATGACTCAGCATAACATCAGCACACATTGGCAATGCGGGCGAGTTATTACTATTATTGTTTTGGTGTTGTAGAAGTTCCTTGACATATTTGTTAAAGTCTCCCATGACCTGATAATACAATTTTGAGGAATGACAACTACTTAGGAGCTATTTCTTTACGATTGAATACACTCATGAAATAATGTAAAAGATACACCTATTTCAATAAAATATCAAGTCAATTTACTTTAAGAAACATCTAGAATCTGGTTCAATGAAATATGTTAAAATATGTTAAAACATCTAGAATCTGGTTCCTTTTATGAAATATGTTAAACATAATTTGAACGTAGCTTAAAGGAAGTGTCCAAAGGGATAAGGCAGGTCACCTGGGGAAATTAGCTTTTATAGATCACAAAAACTTAATGCCGAGACCGACTTAGTGAACACAATTTTTAAAAAAAGAAAATACTTCAGTAAACAATTGACTGTTCTATCAATTCCACCACTGTTTCTATATGAGACTGTAAAGTGGATTAATTATAGCAAAAATAAATAATGTAAACATCACTGCCAATAGTGGTGCCCAACACCTTTGTCTTCATGGGTATGGAGTTCACAGGAAATGCAAAAGGAAATCTTTGATCCAAGTTCAATTTTTAATTTCACAGTGCTGTTTTTTTAAGTGTTCTATTTAAAAATATCTTAATAAAGAGAAGCCAGAGAATTTTATTGCCTGTGGCTTTTTGAAGGAAATGATTCTGAGAATACTTCATGTCTGCATCAACTTTCATCCTGAAACAGAATCTCTAGCAGAGAGGAGCTCCATCTACTAATTGAGATTAGTGGGGCATGGGCAGGTCACGCCCTGCAAGTAATTTAACATCTTTTCTTTGAAACATTGTGTAAGGTCGTGGTTAAACTCAGATGCTATGGAGTCACACTCTCTGGGATCGAATTCAGCTCTGTCACGCTTACAATCTTGTCATCTTACTTCAGCCCTTTGTGATTCTGTTTTCTCCTCTGAAAATTAGGAATAATTACTATTGTATTAGGCTGTTGTGATGACTCAGCATACTATCAGCACACATTTGCAACGAGGGCCATGCTATTACTATTATTGCTTTGATGTTGTAGAACTTCCTTTGACGTCTATGTTAAAGTCTCCCATGATCTGAGAATACAATTTTGAGGAATGACAACTACTTAAGAGTTGTTACTTTACAATTGAATACATTTATGAAATAATGCAAAAGATACACCTATTTCAATAAAATATCAAGTCAATTTACTTTAAGAAACGTTAAGTGTTCATAAAATGAAAAGATGACGAAATGAAACCTTCTAGTAAATAATCACGAGCTTGTTCGTGTTTTCAAAAGCGCACGAAGGCGCACTGTCCGAGGAGAACGCATCGATCTGTGTGTATTTCCAGCAGCGCCTCACGCGCACGGTGCCGCGGCCGCTCTCCCCGGGGAGGTGGCCCTTTAATTGCAGTGAATGGCGATGCTATTTGCAGACATCACTTCCTACAGCAGCCCTCCTTGCTGTGATTATTACTTAGAAAATACTTGTCCTCAATGATTTAGTCTCCTTGGCTAAAGGAGAAAAACCTACAGCACAACCAGAACCTCACAGATAATCTGAGCTGAAAATGCGTATTCTCTCCCAGCAAAACACTGTTTATGCGGCAGAGGGAACAAAAGCTCCTCAGTGCTAACCACCTTCACACGCCACCCAGCCCAGGAGAAAACTTAAAAAAAGCAGAAGCACAAACATTGTTTTAATCGCCCTGCACTCATTCCGTCTCCCACATGATCTCTTATAAACAAAATCACAAGTTCCACATTCGGAGAAAATCAACAGCAAGAGGACTTACCTTCCTTCAACCAAGAAATATTATTTTTATCATTTTCAAAATGCTCAGCTGCTCTTACTTTTATCTTTTCCAGCTCAGTTTCTGACATCTAAGTGGAAACACAATTTGTGATAAAAAAAATTTTTAAGAACCCAAATTTGTGACATTGAGCTTTATATTTAGAGACTAATGCCATATTATAGGAAAGTGTTTTCCCTATAGTTTTCCAGTTCACTGCCTTATGTTGTCTTACATTTTATCCATCTGTAATATTTTAAAATATTAATATTGAAAACTAAACTTTATATGATATTTCATTTTTCAGCAATAGAGTGCTATAAGATTTTATAATTTATGAATATTAAAGAATAACATTAATGGCTGGCCACAGATTTGTAAAAAACAAACATTCTGTTGCTATTTTCATCTTTTTAATAATCTATAGAAGAGCATGTTGCAAAGTGATATACAGAGATATGCATAATAATAAAACATAAAAGCACATTTTCACCAATTTATTGGGTTGAATGAGAGCCCTATGGGCTGAGACAGGCCTGGGGCTCTGGAAGGTGAGGCAATCTGCCCTGGACCCCCCTGCACCCCACTTCCTGACCTCTCTAGGAGGGACTGGCTGACCTTGCTCCGGCTCCTGCGGTCTTACCTGGGATCCGGGGGGAGGCCCAGGGGCCAGGCAGGGTGCGAGGCGCTGGGCAGCCTTCTCCGTGCCTCCTGACGCCCAGCATTCCTCTCCCAGCCAGAGTGAGCAGGGAAGCAAAGCTCTCCCTGCTGGTGGTGCTACGATTGTAACACTGCCAAAAGCATCCAACTTGTGGCTGAGAGCTTTTTTAAGGTCATGCAAAGCCTGTGGTTCACAGCGAGAGCCGCTCCGGCCAGCACTGATTGCAAGGACACTCCACCAATGTGGGAACAATGAGCATTCCCAAATGCCGTGCTTCACCCCTTCCTCCCGCACACGCCACACTCACAGTCAGAGGGCGAGGAAGAGTGTACAGACAAGACTTGGGTTAGAGGAAAAGAGAGTAAAACCTCTAAAGCTTTATTCCTTAGAAGTTCTTCCTGCAGCAGACAAATTGAAAAACAGGTTTTCCTAACGTTGAATAGGAAACAAGAAACAGATTGGGTTTTTGGAGGGTCTGCAGATGTTCCAAAAGGCTGTGAAATGACATTTCAAAGAGGTGTGGGCATTCGATGCTCAGTCAAAGCTAACTCTGTTTTCCATCCACAGAGGTTGACGCAGAAGCACAGCCCTGGGGCGCCGTGCTGAGGAGGACCATGCATCCCGTTCCCCCCAGGAGTGGCATTCCTGGTTGGGGCCCACAGTGGTTTCCCTGCCAGTGTTCACCCAGCAGCTGTCTGTTTTCTCATCACCTGGCACCCATTTCACCTTGTTTCCCAACTTCATTTCTTGTGCTTTGCTCCATTTCATTGTTTTAAAAACTACCTTGATCAGCCAATTTCCATGACTTTCAGTTTATCCTATGATCAATAAGGTAACCTCCAGATTCCTTCGACAGCTAAGGAAGACCTTGAAGGGTTAGATTTTATAACATGACTAGAGGCCAGATGAACAAAGATTCATGCAAGCACGAGCCTTCCTTCCCCTGGCTGCTGACACCGCCTTTGCTCTGGCCAGAGCTGCCTTTCTGCCTTCTTATGCTACCCAGAGGCCTGGAGTGGCTGGGACAGTGCAGAATGCCTGCATCGCCAACATGATGGCTATGCAAGCATCCCACCCCACCCCTGGCTGCTTGGCACCTGTGTACGCAAATTAACCCACCATATTTGTTGAGTTAATTTGAATACTCACTCCTGATTGGCTGGTGGGTGTCACAAAGGTATGGTTAATTTGCATCTTACTCTTTTATTAGTGTAGATTTTCAAAATGTGGCTAAAAGCAAAGCTTCCTCCGAGGTCCCTATTCTTTTTCTCCAACCTCATTGTAATGCTGCCAGTCCCTGAACCTGCCTGCTTCTGTTAGTAACATCCCAGAGATGCTTCCTCAGAATCTCACCTCCAGCCCCTGTGCCTGAGCCTCTGCGCTTTGCTCCATGTAAGCCCACCCCATCTCTATGACAAGACTCTACCCCTGAGGACAGCCCTACCCCCACGTTTCAGGCTTCTTGCTCAGGGTGTGGCACGATCACATAAGGATTAATGACGGCTAGATAAACAAAACCAGAAGATCGAACACCACTGGTGCCGTCCTTTTCCCAAAGTGGTGGCATGCCTGACTGGCACAGAAATGGTTCCAGGCCAGGAGCCGCCATTGGGGACAGCTCTGTCCCTCCGTCCAGGTGAGCTGTTTGAATTCCCTCCTGGGCGGAAGTAACACTGTAATTAGCCTCGATTTTAAGTCTTGGTTCAGTAATGTGAGCTTAGCACAAATGCCTCCATTTTGGGCCCGTTATTTCCTTTTTTATCAGAGTGTGTGACATTACTTAAAATTTCTGTATGGAATTTTCTTTCATTTTAAAGTGCACCTTTTTTTTTTTAAATTTAGATAATTAACTTTAAATTCTATTCCTGTCTTTGTAATCCTTATGAGAGCTGAAGATTTAAGCATTATATTCAATGTTTTCATGTACCTCATCAATAAAGATAAGACTAAACTCCAAGATAAACTGTATGCCACTGGCACCTTTATTGACATCGCATTAAGTACATTCCATACAAATGCCAGCCTTTAAACCAATTACTCATTTGCTTAGAGATGTACTTGGACCATAAAATTCTCCATCTGGATGATAGAGTCTGGACTGGGACTTGGAATGAATGAGCTAAACCACAGTTGATGATAAGAAGTAAGGAGAAACCAAGACCAGGCAGAGCAGACTGAGAAACAAAAGATTGTCCAAAACGAAGCTCTGAAGTCCCAGGCTAAATCATGCAGACCAGAGTGCAGTCTCCAGGCTCAGGTTTCTTGATAAACTCTGTTTTTGTTGTCTTGTCTAAATAAAGACAGTTTGAATATTCTCTTATTTTATAACTTTATGCTTTTTATTTTGGCTCATGCATCCATATATCTAGTTCCTACTCAAAATCTGATCCAGAGATAAAAGCTTCAGGGGAAGACAACTTTTGCCAAGAGAAAAACCTGCAAGATCATCATCTAGTTTATCTTTCTGTTAAAATAAAATGGAATGATTGAAGCTAGAGACTTCTCTAAGAAACAAATAATTATGTGCTGTCATTAGTCTTTATTTCCTCCGAAATCACCACAGTCACTTGCTGTTGATTATAAAACAATGAAGTTATATTATGATGTAACAATATAATATTAATCAATGTGTAGAGAAAGTCATCAACTAGATGGAGCGACTTGAGGACTGTAATTTGTAGAGTAGAGTTGTCAGAGGACATGGTGTGGGAAGCTGGACTCCTTTCAAAGTCTGTTTATGCTACAGAGCTGCATCTCTGTATTAGTATAGTTATTTATACTAACGATCAATGTATGCCATTAACTATTTGCATTTAAAATATTCTTTAGGGGATTTTGTGGCCTTGATAAAAAAATATGCATGGAATAAATAACAATTGGCCCAAAATATCAGAGGTAAAGCAAATACAACAAATCACACAAGCTTTGCCAGGGGAAGGTCACAACTAACCCCACAGACCTACAAATTATGGGACTCATTAGTTGCTAGAAATCATCAAATGTTCAGCTTTAAGATATAATACTCAGGGATATAAAATGAATTAAGTTTTATACTTGTTTCATGTCAGATCATTAACAAAGAGCTTCAAATTATTTTTATACTGTATAAAGCTGCTTTTACTGAGAGACCTTGGTTGGCATTGAATAAAGATCCTTTCGAATAAAGAGGTAATATGCACATTGATCATCACTTCAACACACAAGATGGCTGTCCCCATGTGGTTAAAGATGGCTGCCCCCAGGTGGAAACAAGATGGCCAGCAGGGGAGGGCAGTTGGTGGCAACCAGGCCTTCAGGGGAAAACAATTGGGTGAAACCAGGCCTGCAGGGGAGGTTTGTGCAGGGGTGACCAGGCCAATAAGGGAGGGCAGTTAGGGGCAATCAGGCCGGCAGGGGAGCAGTTAGGCATCTATCAGGCTGGCAGGATAGTGGTTAGGGGGTGATCAGGCTGGTAGGCCGAAGTGGTTAGTGTAGTAGCAATCAGGCAGGCAGGCGAGCGGTTGTGAGCCAGCAGTCCTGGATTGTGAGAGAGATGTCTGACTGTCTGGGCCTAAATGGGCAGTCAGACATCCCTCGAGTGGTCTCAGATTGGAGACGATGCAGGTTGGGCTGAGGGACACCCCCCCTTCCCGCCCCACGCACCAGGCCTCTAGTATAAGAATAAATATGTGAATGACACTTGCTAGGAGGTTTATCATGAAAATTTTGGGTTCTTCAGATCATAATATGCACTATTAACTAAGTATAATATTGTTACACTTCATGTAAAATATAATAATTTTATAATGGTATCATTCCACTTATATACTCTCTTCTTTGTACTATTATTTTTAAAAGTTGTACAACTACAAATGTTATAATTTGTTAGGCAATGTATGTTGTGTGTATTTAAATAGCAGTGTCTTTTAAAGTAATTACTTTAGAGGCCTGGGACATGAAATTTCATGCACTGGAGGGGGTGTTCCCTCAGCCTGGCCTGCCTCCTCTCTCAGTCCAGGAGTCCTCAGGAGCAGGAGGCAACCCATATTTTTAAAAAATGTTTACCCCCATCTTACTATTTTTAGTTCTCTTTAATTCCTTCTGGTAGACTTGGATTGTCATTTGATTTCATTCTTTTTCAGTCTAAAGAAATTTCTTCTTTTTAAAAAAATAATTTTATTGTTGGAAGTACTACAGTTATTTCCACTCCCTCTCATTGACCCCCTCTATCCTCCTCCTGCTCCAGCCCCTCAGGCCTTCACTGCATGACTGTCTATATCCGTGGGTCATGCATATGTGCATACAAATTTCCTGGTTAATCTCTGCACCCCCTATCCCACCTTCCCTCTGAGATTCCTCAGTCTGTTCTATGTTTCTATGTCTCTGGGTCTATTTTGTTCATCAGTTTATTTTGTTCATTAGACTTCACACATGAGTGAGATCATGTAATTCTTATCTTTCTCTATATTTTCATTCCCTCAACTCTCCTAAGACCCATAACAGGAGTTCAGTGCAGTCCCTGCTGTGGGAGTCCTTCGCATTTAAAATATTCTTTGGAGGATTCTCTCATCATTGATGTTTCTACTTCTCCCTCCCTCTCCCTTCCTCAATAAAAATATATATATTTAAAAACATCTTATATAATAAATAAGTAATATGCAAATTGACCATCACTCCAACACACAAGATGGCCAACCCCATGTGGTCAAAGATGGCAGCCCCCATGTGGACACAAGAAGGACGCCTGGCAGGGGAGGGCTGGCAGGGAGGGCAGTTGTGGCTCTAGAGGAGGGCAGTTGGCAGGGACCAGGCCTGCAAGGGAGGCCAGTTGGGGGTGATCAATCCTGCAGGGGAGGGAAGATAGGGGTGACCAGGTCTGCAGAGAAGGGAAGTTGGGGGCAAAAAGGCTGGCAAGGGAGTAGTTAGACATCAATCAGGCTGGCATGGAAGTGTTTAGGGTGATCAGGCTGGCAGACAGAAGTGGTTAGGGAAATCAGGAAGGGAGGCAGGTGAACAGTTGAGAATCAAAAGTCCTGGATTGTGAGAGGGATGTCCCAGATTGGAGAGGGTGCAGGCTGGGCTGAGGGAGACCCTTCCACCCCCATGTATAAATTTAGTGCACCAGGCCTCTAGTCTATACATATAAAAGCCCAGGAACTGGAATGGTGGAATGACCAGAACGACCAGTGGCTATGATGCATATTATGGCAGCCAACTAGCCTGACCCAGGCTTCGCTTGGCCTTCTGCTGCCCCCTCCCCTCTGATAATCCCAGGTGAGTTTCCAGTGAGGCTGAACACAGAGGGCTCTGTGCACCTCAGGAGACAGGATAGCAGCAGCTGTGCTGTTCCGGGTAGAGAGGCTGGGGCTCTGCACGGGGTTTTCACCTGCAGCTGCCCCTCTGGCCTGGTCCCCAAGTGGCCCCAACACTCCAATCTGTGAGGCCAGATGCCAACTGCCCACAGTTGCTGCCACTCACTGGCTTGTCCTGATGGGCCCCCATCAGGGTGAGCCAGCCAGACCCCACCCATGCGCAATTGGTGCACTGGGCCTCTAGTTTGTATGAAAATGATTTTAGCAATATAGAATATTTACTGAGTTTGTATTAAAATTACTTATTAATAAGAAGGTTTTGATTTATTGAATACTTACAGTGCAGTACCTTTTGATAAATTATTAACATTATTTAAAATAATTATACAAACTAATAGATTTTATTGTCTACTAGAGGCCTGGGGCATGAAATTTCATGCACTGGAGGGGGTGTTCCCTCAGCCTGGCCTGCCTCCTCTCTCAGTCCAGGAGTCCTCAGGAGCAGGAGGCAACCCAGCAATCAGCGGAAGGCAACAGCCCCATCACACCTCTGCTGCTGCCACTGCCAGCATTGCAAGCCTTGGGCAGCCCTGGTTACCTGAGCCTCGGGTGGCCCAGGGAAGATAGGCAACTGCCATCTGAGACTAGCCTGCACCTCAGGCCAGCCCTGGGCGGCTGTGGGGCTGAGGGCGGGTTCAGCTGCACCATGCACCTGCCACACCCCCCATGGGGCTGAAAGGACTGGGGACTCTGACGAGGCCAAGGGGATCACCCCCTTTGCGGCTATGGGCTCTCTTGTGGCTGTGGGCACCACCACCTTTGCGATGGTGTGACGGTCAATTTGCATATTCCTTATTTATTAGATAGGATTAGTGTCATTATGCTCAAAACAAAGTCCTCTTCAATCAGTAAAATATGGCAGTAGATTTACCCTTACTATTAACATCTGGAAATGTTTCTCTTGGAGGAGTGATTTTTTTTTTTTTTTTTTTTTTTTTTTTTTTTTACCACAGGCAGTTATTTTCCTCCCATTTTAGTTTTCTTATTGTGAAGTTTTTTTTTTCATCTCCTTGTCTGTGTCTTGATTTTTATAGTTCTAAGACCTCCTCTGCCAAGTAGGACAGAAAACCACAATTTCTTTCTTACAGTGCTTGTTCTTCTACCACATCAACCAGAACACTTTTCTTGACAGCCAAAAGAGAAATGGAAGAAATATGTTATCTTGACCATTCTTTCCTAGGCCACCTCTCAGGGTTAGTCCTAAAGCAGGACATTGAAATAATTTGAACTTCAAATACAATTTTAGTTTAGCAGGACTTTTGAATACAAAGAGAAATTCTAACATTTGATCATCTATTCACAAATGATGTCCTTGTAGCCTTTAAAGAACTATAAAGCAAATAAAATTGTAAGCTAATTTATTTGATGTTATCTGAGATAAAATAACTCTTTGAAGAGCCGTAGAGACTAATTAGAAAAGAATATCGGTATATTCCTAAATTATAAAATTAACGAAGTTAAAATCACACAAGCCCCACATAGGTAACACCATGGTGATCTAAGAACACACAATTATTAGTGTAAAATTCTAAGGGAAAAATGGTTTTTTTGAAGAAGAGATGAGAAAATCTTAGTGAGTAGAGCTTAAAAAACTAAGCGTTAAAGATGATAATAATAAAAGGGGAAATTCCTCATTTCCCAAGTAAGATTGAAAATGTCATTTTCTTTGCCATTTTGATAAATGAAAAGTACCACATTATTTTTCTTGCATTATTTTCTTATGAATCTTGTTTCAGGTTAAGAAAAAAAGTAAGATTAACCCAAGATATGTTGTTATTGAGACCGCTGGACGCAGAGGAATCATTGATTGTTCATTTCATACTCACTGGCAGGGCCGGTCACCAGCCTCCTCCTCGGGAAGGGCCGGCTGGCGGGACCCGCGCCCAGGCTGGCACACAGCCCTGTGCGGGCGGACACTGCAGGCCTCGGTGTTGAGCTGGCTCTTAAGGACTTCTCCCAGTTCCTTCCAGGTGAGTCTCCAGTGAGGCTGCGCACAGAGGGCTCTGTGCACCTCAGGAGACAGGGTAGCAGCAGCTGTGCTGTTCCGAGTAGAGCGGCTGGGGCTCTGCACGGGGTTCTCACCTGCAGCTGCCCCTCCGCTGCGCACCCTGCACAGCGTCCGCTCCCCAGCGCTCCTGCCCCTCCCCTCCTCCTCTGAGGGTCTGTTCCTGATGGAGACCTGCGGTTCCTGCAGGGCACCCATGCCTATGCCCACGCTGGGGCTAGAGATGTGAGGACCACAGGGCACCCACATCCACACTGGGGCTGGAGGTGTGAGAGCCGCCCACCCTGGCCACCCTCCGCTTCCCAAGAGCTCTGCCCCCTGAGGTCCTGCTCTGCCCACTGGAAGGCAGCGGCTGAGGCAGACACTGCCCAGCTCCCCACACCAGGGGAGGCATCTCTGAGCAGGGAGGGCCCTCGGTGCATAGGCCTCCCAGTGGCCCCGCTCCTCTGATGGAATGCTCACAGAGGGACCTTTCACCTTGCCCCATATAGATGTCACCACCGCACAGTGCCTGCGTGAGGGCCAAATCAACAACCCAGAAATTCTACATTCCCACAGTTTAAGTGACATGAAATCAAGATATCAACAGAAACTGAGACTCAGGCCGGCCAGTGTGGCTAAGGGTTGAGCATAGACCTATGAGCCAGAAGGTCATGGCCCGGGTCTGTCGAAAGCACATGATGGGGTTGAGAGCTTGATCCCCAGTGGGGGCAGGCAGGGGACAGCCAGCGGGTGAAATTTCTGTGGGAAGCAGGCAGGCCAGGGAGAAGGGAGGGAGGCAGGAAGGTGGGGAGAAGGGAGGGAACCGTAGCAGGAAGCCTATTGCAGGAATCTTCTGCCACGGGCCTCTAGTATATATTTAAAAAAGAAGAAGCTGAGACTCAGAAGGGCAGCAAGGGGAGAATTACGAAAGATCACTGAGAGCCAAATGGGTCATTAGAGACCAAACAATCTACAGCCTCACGCTCCCACTTCCTGTATGTGCGTAGCAGCGATGGGCAGGAAAGGAGGCCGGTGTGAAAAGGACTCATCTGAAACACGGTGTTGGAGGAGGGCTTGTGGATACCTGGGTCACCGGAAAGATACACATGTGGGCCCTACAGCAAATTAAGCCCGAAGCATCGCTGGAGGCAAAAGTGACAGAACTGAAGCCGTCTGCTTTCGGCACATCGTGAGGAGGCAGGTTCTGTGGAAAAGATAATAATGTTGGAAAAACACAGCAGGCAGCAGGCAAACAGGAAGATCTCTAATTTGAGATGACTTGATTCCCTGGAAGCAGCCACAGGCATGAGTCTAAGGAGCTGAGCTGGGTCTTTGAGGACCGGACACTGTAGGTGCCTCTCATTCATGGAGTTGCCAGCCACTGACACTGACTCAGTGGCTCGTAACACACAAGTGGCATGAAGACTAGAACCCTTTGTTCCTTGTTTATAGCTCCAGTAATTGGTGGGAACGTGGACTCCATGATCAAATCCATTTAGGAAACCCTGAATTCATTCCTCACCACTGCACTGAGATCCGACCACAGGCACTCAGTAAAGGCTCTATAAGGCCACACACTCAAGTCATTTTTCAGTCCAGCCGTCTCTACTTACTTGACCACTGAATCACTTTCTAGGTAGTGCCTGTTAACACAGTCCTGGAACTAGTGGTTTACAAAACACACTTTGAAAAACACTGCAATATATTCTGATAAGCTCAGTCATTTAATATTCCACTCTCATCAGTTCTAAGTGCTATCAAAGTACAAAGTTAATGTAACTTAAAAACCCATTTAGACAGAATTAAATGCAACCAAGGGATGGGCTAATAAGAATGTAATGAAGAAAAATGTTTGCAGGGTAATTCACCCACTTTTCAGAGGACCTCGAACTGTAAGAGAAATAACGGTTAGGAGAAGCACCGTGTATTGTACCATGAAGATGAGGTGGTAAAGGAATGCTTTTCCTCCTCTCTCCATCCTTTTCCCTCTTGGCTTTAAGTGAGAAGATGAATATGTGAATAGCAACCAAGGGAATGCCATCAGGAAGAAAGGCATTGGGTGAGAACCAGCAGCCTTGAGTGAAGTGGAGGAAAATGAGGCTCAGAGCAGAACATGTATGTATTTCATTTGTATCTTCACTCAGGTGTTCACATGTAGATGAGATATTTCAGTGGCACACTAGCTGCTGCAGGGACAACCCAGAAATAATAATAATCTATAATAATAAAAGCATACTATGCTAATTAGACTGGACATCCTTCTGGATGATCTTCTGGATGAAGCCCTGGTCGCAGGCGCCAGAGGGAAGCCGGTGCCAGCAGCTTGGGGAAGGAAGGCCTACCCTTGCATGAATTTCATGCACCATGTCTCCATAATAACTGTTGTCTTCATCATCAAGGTTAATGCAACCAAGGGATGGGCTAATAAGAATGTAATGAAGAAAAATGTTTGCAGGGTAATTCACTTTTCAGAGGACCCCGAACTGGTTTTCTCTTGGGGAGGCAAGCAGTGGTTCTCAGAAGGAGCCTTGGGTGCCATAATGGCTGGGAAACATCACTGGCATCTTGAGAACAGGAGGTGAGGATACTAAAGTCTGCAGTGCATGTGCTCGCTTCGGCAGCACATATACTAAAGTCTGCAGTGCAAGGAGGTCCCTGCACAATAAACGACCGGCACCAAATGAGTTGCTTCTGCTGAGGCACACGGAGTGTACTCCCACTGGTCGCACATATTTCCTTTAAATCCCCATCTTCTCACCAGGTGGCTGTGTGCATCTCAAGGAGGTGTGGCTCTGATTAGCTGATAAAAGTTATTGTGGAAAGGCTGAATAAGGCTCCACTTTCAAGTATTCATTTACATTTCAAAGAGGAAATTACCCAAAGAGTCTCTAACTAACTGATGTTTCAAGAGGGGAAAATACACTGAAATGTTTAAATTTTGAGACGTCCTTATTTTTGCAATTTGCTCACTTCAAATTCTACTGTTTTTCTATTGACAATGCCATCTTTCCAGTGAATCAAATTTGTGTGGCTAATATTATACCTCCACAGCATCCACCTTTAACCTTTGTAAATGCATTTTTATAAAAACAAAGGGCTAGCATATGAGGAAAACTGGTAGGTATATTAGTTTGAAAATGAACTCTGTAAGAGTGAAAAAAGTCTTGTCTAAATGATTCATTTAATCTCTCTATGAGAATAGGTGACCAGACAAAATGGCAGACTCCTGTCTTTCTTGCCTCCCAATAACCAAAACAAAAGTATTTAATGTTCCTCAATGACTTACAGGGTATTAATACCTTCCTGCATTATTATTTCATGTCTTGGAATGAAAGCTCCAAAGGTGGAAGAATAGGAGTGACGTTATGAGTTGTAGCCCTTTGCTGCTTTATGCATGTGTATGAATTTGGAAACTTTGCCCTCTGACATCTACCATTATCTCCATTCTAAAGATAGGAACCCAAAGCTCAGAAGGCTTAAATTCTTAATGCATTGAACACTAAGAAATAGTGGAAGTCAGAATTGACCCCAGGTCAGCTTAGCATTTAAGCTCATGCTTTATTGCTCTGCCCTGCAGTATGCTTTTTAGTTTGCCTCTATAAGCTCTCCTGCCTGAGTATGCATGTGATAGATAGCTCTGAATACAACAGCCTATTTAACAGGCTACGTTGGAGGAAGTGTAAATAACCCCTACCAGCAGGAAGGTTTCACTTTAGTTGGAGAGATGGCATCCATACAGTAGCACATGCACATGTAAAGGTAGCCAAAAAATATGGCATCATATTAGGTACTACCAACTGAGATGCCCCTTTAATAACGGTATAGGATTTTAGCAGGAAAGAGCTATGAGTTGAGGTAGTCGAGAGAGAGAAACCAAGGTAGTTTTTCAGACTAAAAGTGGCACTAATGATAACCACAATTTATTCTTTAAAAGAAAAAGTGTGATGAGCATCAGCTATGTGTGGACCTGGACTGGGCCCTGAGAGTGCATTAGTGAAGAGGATGGATAGAGACCATCCTCTCCAGACCCTAACATTGACTATGCCTACTGACTCATCTTGTTAAAAAAGCTGTTTCTCCTTCTAGCATTCTGGAACAGGGCCTGCATTTCTGCATTAATAGAAAGCTCTATAGAATGGCCTTACTGCTGCCCCATAGACCGTACTTTAAACAACAAGAATCTAGAGGGGGTGGATAAGTAAATGAAGAAATGAATGAGAGCACATAACTTTAGCAACCATGATTGAAAGACCGTTAAGGGCATGTAGCCATCTATGGTAGCCTTCAGCTCCTAGGCCCATAGACAGAGCAGGTACCATTGCTGTCTTGCCATAGCCTGGATAGGCTCAAGTACTAGACAGCAGTGATTTACTGTCTCCTAGGTCTATAGACATCATTCCTTTCATTGGACTGTTTTTCCTCACATATTTGCAATTCAGTTAATTGTTACAATTTTTTTAATATCATCTTTTCCTACTTGCTTTCCTATTACCATTTTCCAAATCCAAGCAAAACTGAGTTGAGTTCAACCTCACCTGGTCTTCTTGGGATTAGCACAGTTGCAGAGCATTTCTGAATTCTATAAATTTCTAATCTCAGTTCTAAAATGCTCTCTCTCTCCTTCCTTTTTCCCTCTCTCCCTCCCTTTTTCTTCCTGTTTTTTCTTTCTTTCTGATTTTATTCTACCCTTTCTTCCTTTTATTTTCTGTTGTTTTTCTTTCTGTCATTCTCTCTCTCTCTCTCTCTCTCTCTCTCTCTCTCTCTCTCTCTCTCTCTCTCTCTTTTTAATCTACCTGTGGAGTATAACATTTTCAAATTAGTGGGGGTTCTTACTAGAGTCTCCAAATGATAAGTTTGATATCCAGCTATGCTACTTATTAGTTATACTAGAGGCCCAGTGCATAAATTCATACACCAGTGGGGTTCCTTGGCCTGGCCTGCAGGATTGGGCTGAAACCGGCTTTCCAATATTCCCCAAGGCTGTGGTCGGCAAACTCATTAGTCAACAGAGCCAAATATCAACAGTACAATGACTGAAATTTCTTTGAGAGCCAAATTTTATAAACTTAAACTTCTTCTAACACCACTTTTTCAAAATAGACTCGCCCATGTCATGGTATTCTGTGGAAGAGCCACACTCTAGGGGCCAAAGAGCCACATGTGGCTCAAGAGCCACGGTTTGCCGACCATGGCTCCAAGGGGTCCTGGATTGTGAGAGGGCACAGGCCAGCCTAAGGCACCCCACTGGTGCACGGTTGGGCCAGGAAGGGATGCGGACAGTTGGCCAGCCACGGAGGGACTGCAGGAGGCTCAGGGCATGTCTGGCCCCTCTTGCTCAGTCCCAATAGGCTGGGCCCCAACAGCAAGCTAACCTATGGGTTGGAGTGTCTGCCCCGTGATGGTCAGTGCACATCATAGCAAGCAGTTGCAGAGCCTTAGCATACTGTTTTAGCTTCCCTGACTCTTGATCTCTGTCTCATCTACTCTGAAAGATTCCTAGGCTCTGTACAGGTCTTCCACCCTGCACTGAACTTGTAAAATTCTTCTAACAGCAAGTGGGGGCAATTCCACTTCCAGACATAATGGAATAAGAACCAGACCACCCACACTACCCAACTGACAAATAACTCTAGACAAACATAATTGACAGCAATCAGACACTTACTGTGGGCAGTGCAGGACAGTGATCCATGGCAATGGGAAAACAAACAAGATGTGCACTCTTAATTGCCCCTGCTTGCTGCCTAAAATAATTTTACAGGTTCAGTGCAAGTTGGAGGACCTGTACAGAGCCTAGGAATCTTTCAGAGTTGAGGAGACAGAGATCAAAAGTCAGAGAAGCTAACACATGGCAGAGTACTGGGGAGAAGAAATCCACACAGAGAGAAAATTAATTCTCTCAAGTATTCAACTAAATATGCCTTAGTACCTACATGTGAGAAAACTACCAGCGTCCAGGCAGAGTAACCAAGACCTGGAGCTCACACAGAGGGGGGAGGACCTCATATTCCCAGCAGCCAGAGTGGGAAGACTCAAAACACCTGCAGGCATGTAAGTGTAGACACAAGCCTCAAAAGGATCAAATTGTTGCCAAATAAAATTGTGTCCCAGAAGAAAGATGAAAAATACTTAAAAGAATAAAGAATCCTCCGGGGCTGGCCAACTAACTAATGAGTTTGCCGACCACAATGTAAAAAGTAATATCAGAGATCCAATAAAAAATTACCAACCAACTAGAGAAGCAAGAAAACATGCTATGTAATAAGAAAAAATGAATTATTACAAATGGAAACAGAAATGCCACAGATAATAGAATAAGAAGACAAAAATTCAAGGCAGGTATTAGAACTATACTCCATATGTTTTAAAAAAAATAGAGGAAAGCATGCACTTAAGAAGTGACATGTAACACAAAAAATTTTTTGAAATTCTAGAGATTAGAAAATTTACACTGAATGGGTTTAAGACACATTAAAATTAAAGAAGAGAAAATTAGTGTCCCTGAAGACATAGCAATAGAAATTGTCCAAAATAAAACCCAGGAATAAATAATTGATTGGGGGAAGAAAAGAACAGGGTACCAGTGAGCTCTTGACAAACTTAATCAGTTTAATCTATGTATAATTGTGTCTCAGGAAAAGATGATGAAGTGGGGAGGCAGAAAATGTATTTCTGTAAATACAATTTTTGAAATAAAATTTCCAAGTTTGATGACAATTAGACACCCAGTTGAAGAAGATTACTAAGTCTCAATTACAAGAAACAGAAGGAAAACTACACTAAAGTTCATCAAGTTATTTAAAACTAGTTATTTGAACAGACTGTTGAACCTCAAAAGAAAGGCAGAGGAGGGTGGATGGGAAGAGATCAACCAATGAACTTGTCTGCATGGATGTATAACCCATGGACACAGACAATGCAGGTGGTGAGGCCCTGGCAGGGAGGGAGGATGGAAGAGAGCTAGAAGAGGTTAACGGGAAAAGAAGGACCATGTAATACTTTCAATAACAAATATTAAGAAAAAAGAAAAATAAATAAATAAAACTAGTGTTAAAAAAACATCTTAAGACTATCTAGGAGAAAATATTACAAATAGAGTAAAATACATAAATGACAGAAGATTACAGATATCAGAAACAATGCAAACTAGACAACAGTGGTGCAACTAGTTTAAATTTTGAAGGGAAGAAATCAACCTCAAATTCTATTCCTAGTAATTTCTCTCTCTCTCTCTCTCTCTCTCTTTTTTTTTTTTTTTAATAAAGGTAAACTGAAACTGGTTTTGCTCAGTGAATAGAACATCAGCCTGCGGACTGAAAGGCCCCAGGTTTGATTCCAGTCAAGGGCATGTACCTTGGTTGCGGGCACATCCCCAATAGGAGGTGTGCAGGAAGCAGCTCAACAGTGCTTCTCTCTCATCAATGTTTCTAACTCTCTATCCTTCTCTTCCTCTCTGTAAAAAATCAATAAAATATATCTTAAAAAAATAAAAAAATAAAGGTGAAATAAAGACTTTTTGAGTCATAAAAAAGCAGAGTTTATCTCCAGCAGACCACCATCACAAATATGCAATACAGAAATAAGCTAAGTATTTTACATGCTTTTCTTCATCTAATCCATTTATAATCCCCACTATGGAGTAGACAGGGAGTTAACACCGTGAGATTCAAGCAAGTGTACATGGTGCAGCCAACTGCAGAGCTTGCATTTACAGATCTCAAGCCAATTTGAAAGGCTCCATATTCTGTGGTTCTAACTACTTGACATTCTGGAGAAAAAGAAAAAAGTGTGGAAACAGTGAAACGATCAGCGATTGCCAGGGCTTGAGGTGGCAGTCAGTAAGTGGAGCAGAGTTTTCAGAGCAGTGAAATGCTCTGTATGATTCTATAATGATAAATACGTCTAAACACCTTTGCCTAAACCCACATCATGCAGAACATGGAGAGCAGGCCCTACGGTAAAGGATGGACTTCGGGTGATGGTGATGTGGCAGGGGTGGCTCATCAGTTGTAACATATGGACCAACCTGGTGGGGCCTGTTGATTGTGGAGGAGGCTGTGCATGTGTAGGCCAGGAAAATCTCTGTGCCTTGCTTTCAATCTTTCGGTAAACCCACGACTGCTCTAAAAATTGTCTTTATTTTTTTGAAAGTCTACTATCATTATATTTGTTTCACTAGTCTAAAATCTAATTGATGGACAGGAACTAGTATGTTTTGGCACTAGGCAGGAGGTAGGCCATCTCAATTGAAATTAGGTGTCCTACAAATGTTTTTGACAATTAAGCTATTAATGTTATCATTTTAAAGAGTTACCATGTTTATTAATAACCTTTGTTGCAAGAATGATATTTAATTACTTTGTTATATTTTAGACAGTAAAAATACAGTGCAAATTTTTGGTAATAGAGCATAAAATTTTAGGCAATCATCTAGTGTATATAGTCAGAAATGATGATTCATCTTATTAAAATTATAATAGAAGTAAATTTCCTGAAGTATTTAGAATTAAAGACTCATAAAACTCCTTAATATTTTCAGGAGAAACTTTCTGAATGAAAGTGAAGGATTAACCTAATATCTTTGATAAGTTATTAGATTGTTAAAGCTCTGTTAACACTTGTCTTCACTTTTTCTTTAAAAAAAACACACAACACTAAAAATACTATCCATGAGTTGCTTAATAGTTAAGCTGTTGACTGTTATTATACTCAATTTTTCTAAACACTACAGAATTCAAAATACTGTAAGAGAGGTTTGAAACTCAATTTATGTCTGGTTGCGTTAATCAATTAGTAATAACTTGATCCTACATAGAGAACCTCAGAAAGATTTTGTGCAAAATTATTGTTAAAGTATTCATCATAGGAAAAATCCATGGGCTTATATTATTGAAAATCTAACTTACACACAAAAAGTTTTCTGTTTTAATAAAAAAAATAAGTGATTCAGATATGCTAGGAAAACTAGCAAGCAATGCTTATGAGAGAAAAATAATAATATAAAATTTAGCGTACCTCATAAAACTCATCTGTAGACACATTATTTGGGATTAAAGGAAAATCACATGTTAAAATATTTTTACATTTTCTTGTATTTAAAACTTTGATAGGACAAATAAAGCCATTTGTTTCATGGTTTGCTTACTTGAAGTTTCTCAAACATCATAGAAATAAAAGGTTTAATTGAGTAATAAAAACATTTATATTACAGATTTTCATCCTTGTACTTTACAAATTATTAAAAAAAAAACACTTAGATATAATTCATACACTGATCAAGTATTGGTAGAACCTGAAATAATTTGATATGCAATAAAAAGTAACAAGACATTCAAATTTTAAAAATTCATGAAAAAAAAACATGACCTAAGCCTACATAAAAAGAAAGCTACATATTGATTCCAAGGTGAAAAAAAGACTACTAACTCTGTCTCAAAAAAGAAATTAATAATCCTATATAATAAAAACCTAATATGCAAATCGACTGAATAGTGGAACTATCAATGGAATGACTGGTCCCTATGACACACACTGATGATCAGGGGCAGAAGCTCAACTCAGATGCTGTCCCCAACCCACAGGCCCCAAGCCAGCCAAGGTGGATGCTAATGGGGGCACCCAATCACCTCACCAATCATCCCACAGTCACCCTGCAGAGGGAGGCAGTGGGGGAGATAGGGCCAACCAAGGCGGGTGCCAGCAGGGGTGCCCCAGTTGCCCCACCGGTCGCTGAACAGATTGGCCCTAATCACTGGCCATGCACGAATTTCATGCACCGGGCCTATAGTCCTAAATAAGTGTATAAATCCCCAATCTACATTCATTGAACACAAGCCTAATTAAGAAAAAAATATAAAAACTAAGAGCAACTTCAAAAATGACAAAAGGAATAACTAACATTAATACATATAAATGTGTTTTTACATTTTTTAAAAAGTCAAATCATTTAAAAATATTAATGATGATTTGACAGTTGATCTAAATCTTTGGAAACTCACATACTTTTTTCCATAGTTAGTTACAGAATCATAACAGTAATCTGATATGCATGAAAAGTGAAAGGAACAATTAATATTAAGTGGCATGTTCAGGAAACCTCTTTATTGCCGTGATATATATGTAGGTGTCTTTATTTAATGCATGGAATACAGCATGTAGGTTTCATGAGGCCTTTCATAGATAGGAGAAAATACCAGGAAATAATGGAAGGAGAAGATAATCAATATTTATTGTCTTTCTGCAGTATATCATTTTCTTATCTGTTTGATTATTCTTTAATTTATGATGTTTTCATACCACTGGAAAATTGTTGTTTATATGCTATACTGACAAATATGTGTTATAATATTATGTTCCTTGAGTCAGTGACACTTGCTTATAACTAAGCCAATTGTAAGGAAGGCAGTGTTTTTGGTTCTTAATTAAATATAAAAATAATAGTAAATATAGCGAATGGTTACTTGAATCATGTAACTCCTCACACTTCAATAAAACATTCCAAATGTAATCTAAACATTAAAGTTTGTTTAAAAAAATACTATAAAAAGGCATTTATTGTGCAGAATCTGAATTATTGGAATGCTTAAAAATTAAAGTTTCTCCTCTTAAAGCACAAATACCTCTCCCTCAAAGCATTAGATCTGAAGAATGTCCATATGTGTCCAACGAACCTCACCCACTGTCAGAAATAACTTCTATAACGTTATTATGTTTATTTCCACTGCTCTTCTATATATTTTTTCTCTTTCACCATGATTACCTGCTACTGACAACCCTCCTAGCTGGCCCAATCAGAAGGTAGCCATGGAGGATTGGGACTGGTGGGCGATCTAATGCTGTGGACAACTGGAGCTTGTTGCTGCTTATCACCCAGCGGGACTCCAGGGGCAGAAATGTGTGCTTCCTGTTTCCTTCTTATCAGAACAAGACTTGGAGCATCCTGATATCAGACCCTAGATTTTACCTCCTCACAAATCCAATTTATTCAATCTCTTCCAGACATAAGCTTTCCACAGCCCTCCACAGCGCATGGTGCTCTGTGGTAGATAAGGTAGCAAATTTAAAGCACTGTTGGTGAAAATAAAACAACAGTCTTCACACACAGTTCTTGCCAGAGAAGTACATATAATCATTTTTAAGATAGAATTTACTTATTAAACTTTTCCAAGCAGCTTGTTTATGTAAATGATAGAATAAAACACAGTTGTTTTTATTTCTAGAAACTGTCAAATAATTTGCATTCCTGCCTTTTGTCTAAACTATTATTGAAGTGATAGGGGAATAAGTTCCATTTGCTTCTACTCACAGAAGACTCATTGCAGATAATGGCACAATTCAGAATTTAGCAAGTGCCGGGAGATTATAAAAGTTAATGGAACAAAATAGTATTCGTGTAAGATTTGAGAAAATCTCATGAGATGTGGTTCGGCAAGCTCCCAGTTAGATTGCTGTGTCACCCTGTGCGCAGACGGGGGGGGGGGGGGGGGGGGGAGGCTGGCATTCGGGAATGAGCATCGCCAGGCCGGATGTGAGCCTTTCCAGGGTTGCTCTCGTTCACCCGCAAACACTCAAAGCGAAGGACTCAGCAGTGCAAGTAACGGAGCAGACGCTGGAGAGTGGCTTCTTTCATGTAAAGGGCACTGTTCAAACATGAAAGGTACTACCAGAAGCCCACTTGTTTTATGTTCTCTTCACTAAAACTCTCCCACCTATAGTCTGGCTCTGGTGGAATTTATCCCTGGTGGAGTAATTACTGTTTCCCTCCTGGGCACTGAATCCAGCTAAGCCCTTCTGAGTGGCCCCGGGCCCCTCCCGCAGCCCTCACCGGCTCTGCGCGCCAGGCCCTGGCTCACCTTCCCGTGGTGCCCAGGCGTCTCCTCAGACCTGCCTCCCCCAAGGCGAGCTCACTGCTCCTATGGCAAGAAGCTGCTTAACAAACACCACCAGAAGAGTAAGCGTGAGAATTACATGAGAGAATGAGGGTCTCGGCACAGTAACTGGCACTGCGTAATTTTTAATACCTGTTAAGAGATGTGATTATGATGAATAATGTTCTTAGAGATAGTGTGTCTTCCTGAGTTCTCTGCTAGATCGGTGTCAGTATATTTCCTTGACCATTCAGCTTGAAAAACTTGAAGTGATTTTCATCCCTTTGTCATCCTCACCCCGGTCACAATTCCTCTACGTTCTACTTGCTGGGAAACTGGCATTTTTCCTCTCTGATCCCCAGCCATCACCCTGTAACTTCCTGCTCAGAGATCGCTCAGCCAGCTGCCACCCCTCCTTCCTGGCTCACAGAGCCCGCTTCCTGTTTTGGAGATTGAAATGCCACATATTCACATCCCCATCCCCTTTGCACCCAACATGCCAATAACATGTGAAGGAGACTTCCAGGAAAGGTTTTATTTTCTTTAAAAAATGAATTTAAAAATAATTAAAATAAATAATTTAAAATACCCATGTAATAAAAAACTGTAGGAAAAACCTTCTGTGTGGAAACCTGTTTTTAGGAGAGTTACATGTGGAAACTTCCACTGTTTTCTTCACTGCACCTTGTCATATCCACATCACATGTCAGCCTGGAACTGGGCAGCCACCCTGGTGCTGTGCAGGGAAATATCGCCTTCATACAGGGTGGCTGGGGATGGTGAAAAGCACCTGGTCTTTATCTTATTCCTTTCAAATTTTATATACAAACTTTTACATGGAACCTAGGCTAGAAGTTGGTCTTCTCACTGCTCTGCTTGTTTATTCATTCAGCCAAACCCTCTGCACATCGCAGCTCTCTAGGACCCTGCAGACCCCTTGTTATTCTGCCTCAGTTCCAATACATGTCACTGAAAAGTCCATGCTTGTTTCCAGAGGAGAATCCACTTGGAGTGGGGTGGGCAGGGTGGGCCAGCGGGAAGTGGGGAGAAACTGTCAGAAATGATACACAAATTAGAGAAATTAAACGTGGCTAATATTTTACATGTTGGTGGACAATGGCTGGTTCATTCATCTGATGGTGGGAATTCTATGCTGGGGGTTGGATCTACAGAGAATGTCTCAATGGGTCAATTGCTTTCAGAAACTTGGAGACTTTGAAGGTTACCTGATCTTGGTTATGTGGATTTATATTTTATACAAATAAATTTTTGAAACTAACTCTAAAAAGTGACCTAGACCTATTTCTCTTAAGCCACAGTCCTTGAAGTTGTGTAGTTACACAAGCTAGTCAGTGCATGAGTCTTTTCAGCCTCACTGTATAGTAAGCATTTTCAACCACCAGACAGATTCAGAATTATCCAGAAGACAACTTAAAATACGATCAATATTCACTTTTATTAATGATAGTACTACCTCTTGGGGACAGAATGCCTTGAGATATTAGCTGATGATAAGCGAACATGGATGCAACACGGAAGTAAGTCTGTGCAATCGGGAGGCTGAGCTCAGGCAGAGTTTACTAGCACCAATTTCAGGAAAGCACACTGGGCTGCTGTCTCCCTTTCGCTATCCAGCTAAATCATGCTCCTTCTTCAGTATTACAAAATGTCATTATTAAGTTCTCCCAAATATTGAATGTGTAACTGTGTGCCAAGCATTGTGCTAAGCACTATGCATGATGACTTTATTTTATCTGTGTTCTCTATAACAGCCTTATATACTAAATGTTGTCTCCTATTTATAGATAAACAAACTGAGATTCAGAAAACTTTCCCAGAGCTTCCCTTCTAATAAGTTAAAGAAATGGGATATAACCTGGGCCTCTTTATCTTTTCTTAACTCATACAACCCCCCGGAGAGGCGACAAACAAATAACAGAACTAACTAAATAAAACTAAGCATTTACTCTGCACCAAGAAGATATGTGTTTTAAACACGTTCCAATTTAACCTTTTCGGTGGCCCCGTTAGCCGGCTGCATTCTCCCATGGCTTTCTGGTTGGAGAAAACAACAATGCCTCCTGTCCCACTGTCATCGTCCCTTCTGAAATGTGTGCACAGCATCCACCATTTGTTTGTCACTTAATTGTATGCTTTCTTATGACATACATTTAGGATAGCAGGTTCTCAACTAACATCATTCATTAAACATCTTTTCATTAAAATGTAGATGAAGAAAAAAGCCATTCCCTGCGGGGTGGAGAGACTCAGTCTATGTAGAGTTTGCAGGGCCCCCTGTGTTTTATATTATTTTATTATTATTATGTTTTAGAGGGAGGACTGAAGAGACAGAGACACATTGAGGTGAGACAGAGAGACATCGTGTTGCCTCCTGTGCACACCCCAACCGGGGATTGAACCCACAACCCAGGTACCTGCCCTGACTGGGGTGGGCCTTCTGGTATGCAGGACAGCGCTCCAACAGCTGAGCCTCCTGACCGCGGCTCTCCACGTGCTTTGGATACTCTGGTTTCCTCCCTCCCTCACCTGAAGCTGTCAGGTGAGTGACTGTGCGTCTCCCTGTCCAGGCCGCTGAGTGAGGGCTGTGCTGGAGGGCCATTCTGACCCATGGGTCCCACCTGGTGCTCTGGCTGCTGGGCCAGGCTCCGGCCACCACAGCCCTGAGCAGGAAGAAGCAGGCACGGCAATGATTCTTTTATCCAATTTTTACATATGTATTTCAATGTTTAATATTAGATGTTTTGGGGGTCTTTATTCAAAAGTTTGATGATGACGGAAGCCAGTTTGGCTCAGCGGTAGAGCTTCGGTCTGCGGACTGAAAGGTCCCAGGTTCGATTCCGGTCAAGGGCATGTACCTTGGTTGCGGGCACATCCCCAGTAGGGGGGGTGCAAGAGGCAGCTGGTCGATGTTTCTCTCTCATTGATGTTTCTGACTATCCCTCTCTTTTCCTCTCTGTAAAAAAATCAATAAAATATATTTAAAAACAAAAAAACAAAAAACAACAACAATAAAAACAAACAAACAAACAAAAGTTTGATGATGTTTTGTGACCAGGAATGTGCTGTAAGAACTTGTTTATATCAATTAGCTTAGGGTGAAATTGGTTTCCTAAAGGTGTCTTTTCCCTTAAAGTCACAGTTTTCAAGAACCTACCAACGGATGACATTGAGGACTCAAATGAGTCTGGCTTTCCTCCTCGGAGCCGGTGTGAGGTAAAAAGGGAAACAGACGTGGTTCCCGACCACCCTGGATCCACTCTCAGTGCCTCACACATAAATAAGTCATTTTGGGTAATAAACCAGTTTACTCATATGTAGAATGGACATTGAGACTTTTTAAAAATATATATATTTTTTATTGATTTTTTACGGAGAGGAAGGGAGAGGGATAGAGAGTTAGAAACATCCACGGGAGAGAAACATCCATCAGCTGCCTTCTGCATGCCCCCTACTGGGGATGTGCTCGCAACCAAGGTACATGCCCTTGACCGGAATCAAACCCGGGACTCTTCAGTCGGCAGGCGGATGCTCTATCCACTGAGCCAAACGAGTCAGGGCTTGAGTCATTCTTAAGGGAAGAAAACTCCTAGCACTGTGGAAAACATGTTCCGTAAATGTTATGTTCTCACCGGAGTCTAGTCTCCAGCTGGACTGTGAGTCCCTGGAGACTGAGGTGTGAATGTCTCAGTGTTTGTTTCACTCACGGCATTATATGCGTGGTACACACCCAGCACCTGCTGGTGCCGCGCTGTGACTAGCTCCCGGATTCCTCTATCTCCAACCATTGTTTTACTTTCTTTGGGATTGGTTGTGAAACACAACAAAATATACATGCTCAGCTTTTGTCTCTTTGACCAGCACATGATTATGCTTAACATTTTCAGCAAAATATTTTTTTTGATACCACACAGCATTTCTGAGAGAAAGAGCTCACTTAGAATGGACCATTATGAGATTGAATAACTCAGTCTTCAAACTCCTCAAATAATAGATCCGAAAAGTGCTATAAGTCTCACATTAAACTTTTCCATTATGTTATTATAGTTGTATCAAAACAGGGAGCTCCGTTTTGGAAGAATTTAATGACTAGAGGGGACTGAAGACTCATTCTTCCAGAGAAGCTCCGGCTGGTCTTCAAAGCCGACATTACCGGGAGAGGGAGAGAGCTTCCTGGAAGGGAGCTGCGGACCTGAGGTTAATGGACTCCAATCCTGGCCATTTGTACTGAAAAGAATTATTATACCAACAGCACTCAGCACCCAGAGAGTAGTGAGCGCAGATATCTCCCAATCTCGTGTCTTGATTCATATATATATATATATATGTATATATATATATGTATATATATATATATGTATATATATATATGTATATATATATATATATGTGTGTGTGTGTGTGTGTGTGTGTGTGTGTGTGTGCGTGCGTGCTTTACATTAAGAGTTGTGATCAATTGCTTTGACTATCTAAGATCTGCATGGGAAATTCTACGAAAGAAAAAGGATGTAGAGTCTGAGTTTTTGAAAGCAAGACCAATTTGATGGCTTTCTACAATTTTATTTCATTTCTTTGGAAACCAAGGGCTTCGCAAGCACCCAGACGCTCACAGTTGTAAGGTAAAAATCACCTGTGTAGGATGGGTGTCTCTAAAGTTCAACAAGAACTTATTTTCTTTCTGGAGTTTGTTTTTTATGTTATCAGAGTTTCCCTTTCCTACTCAAAGCCATATCTGCCAATCTCGGAGGCTTGCGGGAGAAGCTTGTGGGAGTCAAACAGCTCATCTTCAGGACACTAACATTTCCTGGTTCCCCTGACTGGTCTGGACATCTACTTGGGAACAGCATTTTGCTCTTCCTCAGCCGGTAAAACACAAATGAACCTCCACAGTGTGATGCCTGAGGTGTAACTTGGTAGAAAAATTTAGAATTTGAGATTATGTGCAACATTTTATTTTCTTCAATGCTCACAACTAACAAATCCTTTCTCCAGAGGCTCATCATCTCTCCTATGAAATGTTCTGTACCAGGAGTCACACAGAATGCACAGTTTGTTGTTCATTTTGTTGTTGTTGTTGTTGTTGTTGTTGTTGTTGGGTGTGTGCATGACGGGGGGGGGGGAAGAGAGAGAAAGAGAGAGAGAGAGAGATTTCGTTGAAGAGTAGAGTCCTTACTAAGAGATAACACTTCATCTCTTGTTCACTCTTCCTGGATCACTACTAGTGACCTTCTTCATGCTTTAAGAAATTAGAATAATTTAGTGATAATATCTAAACTTAATAGGGAGTTTTCTGTCTTTGCTCTTAGGTGTCTAATTTAAAAATAATTGTTCTGGAGGCCCAGAACTTAGAAGCCTACGGGAGCGTTAATTCCTCTGGGGCTCAGCTTCCTGCTCCGGGAGCCAGCGGCTGCGGACCGGCTCCCGGTGAGCGCTGTCTCCTGTGTGTGTTCTGCACGGCGGCCACGTTTCAGCAGTTGGTTTTCTCCAAGGAAAAAGCAGCAAAGGATACACATAAAGCAGTGTTCAGCCTCCTTCACGTCCACACTTTATTGTCCTTTCTTGCAATGATGATGGACATTTTGCAAGCTTTGTTGAGGGAGATTTTGTCATCTCTTGGCATAACCATTTGCCATAGCTGATATTTGAATGTGCCCCTCTCCATTCCTGCTAGGATATGGATTTGCATGGTAACTTAAATAATGATTGTTCAGCTTAGATATAACTGATCTTAAAAATATGATTCTTTAAATGGAATTCCACTCATCATGCACTCCATGAAAATTTCTACAAATAAATTCAAAACAGTAATATTTACCATGATATCTTTTTAAAATATATTTTATTGAGATTTTACAGAGAAAAAGGGAGAGAGATAGAGAGTTAGAAACATCGATGAGAGAGAAACATCGACCAGCTGCCTCCTGCACACCCCCTACTGGGGATGTGCCTGCAACCAAGGTACATGCCCCTGACCGGAATCGAACCTGGGACCTTTAGTCCGCAGGCTGATGCTCTATCCACTGAGCCAAACCGGTTTTGGATACCATGATATCTTTTATTTAGTAATTACTTTTATTTTTATATATTTTCCTTATATCACATTGCATACTCTAGCTTTAAATTAATCTTTTTTGCCTTTTTTAATTTAAAATTCAATTTTATTTCTCTCTTTTGAATTATAATTTGTATATACCAAAAAATTAAAGTGTAAAACTATTTTGCTTATATAGTTCCAATATGTGAACATTACATTCATGAATTTTTATACTTATTAATGAAATTTTATGATATATTTTAAATATATTTATTACATGATCACTTTCATAAAGCAATGGTTTTAAGGGAGAAATCCGACTTTGTTTGATCAAGCCTGTGCTGATGCCAGCTCTGACCTCCCTCACCAAGGTGACCTTCTGCTCCTGGGGAACTCCGGGCCCCCTCCTTCCTTCCATGGTCATAATCAAACACCTTCTTACATCCTTACTTTTCAATGCTCAAGTCCCCTTTGTGGTGCTGGAGAAGGGAAAGAGGGGCGTGGCTGTGGGACCAGAGCCTGGGGCGGGTCTGAGTTCCCGGTAGTCAGGAGCTCCATGCGGGGGCCAGAGTTCCAGTCCAAACCCCCAGTGCAGGGCTGAGCGTGCTGAGGAGCTGACAGCAGCTGCCCAGCCGCCCGGGTCCCCCCGGGAGGGCCTTGGACTGGCCTGGCCCTGGGTTTTGGGCTCCCCTCCGCCTCCCTGTGCCTGGGCCGGGCTGTCACATGGGCAGTGCCTTCCTGGGCGGACCTCCTGGAGGGAGGCAGCACCCGGTGGGCGCGGGGCCCGGAGGCCTGGGCCTGGGCTCTGAGCCTGGCGCCGGGCTGCGCAGGAGGGTCTGGCTCCGGAGGGGAAGCCCCCCACCCCCTCCCCCGTGGTGCACCCCGCACCGTCTCCTCTCCGCCTCACCCAGGAGCACCTCCTGGGCTGGTCTGCTCGTTGTCCCTTCACCAACAACCACCATTGGGGATGCATGGAGAGGCAGGGCTCTCCTAGGGAGCCTCTGTGCCTGCAGAAGCCTGGGGGCTGGCAGCCATCTCCCCCTCATCACCCCTGTCTGTCTCCTCTGCTGGCAACGTCCCTTTCAGGGCTGCAGGGACCCTGTGTCTGCAGTGACCCGGTGACCCTGTGACCCCGGTGACCCTGTGTCTGTGGTGACTCTGTGTCTGCAGTGACCCTGTGACTGCGGTGACCCTGTGACCCCGGTGACCCTGTGACTGCGGTGACCCTGTGACCCTGGTGACCCTGTGACTGCGGTGACCCTGTGAATGTGGGGACCCTGTGACCCCGGTGACCCTGTGACCCCGGTGACCCTGTGACCCCGATGACCCTCTGACTGTGAGGTGCCAAGTGCCACATGTGACCGGCTTGCTGTCCTTCCTGCCATCTTCCTGGTGGCCATGTGCCCCCCTGTCAGACCCCCACTGCGGGACACAGGCTCCTGACTCGGAGAGAGGAGGGATCACACCCACCTCACCCCTCTCCCACGGCTGCCGCCCAGGCACCAGCCCTCCCCTCTCACAGGCCTGGGACTCCGCAGACCTGGCTCAGCTCTGCCTCCTGGCAGCAGCCGCTGCCCCTGCCTTCCCCCGGCAGAGCCGGGCTCCTGGGAGGGAGACTCCTAGGCTGAGGAGGTGCCTAGGCGGGTGGGACAGGTTAGGATGGAGTTACCGCATGCCCCTGACCCTGGCCTGAGAGGAGGGTCTGCTGGAGATGGAGGAGGAGGGCTGGTCTGAGCTCCCCGCCCCAGGGAGAGCAGCCTCAGGGTAAAGCCCCCTCCTTGGCCATTTCCTGCCAAGAGCATGAATGTGACGCCCGGAGGCACAGTGCCACGTGGTCCATGGGCATTAGCTAACAGGGGTTTGAGCAGGAGGACGGAGGGAGCTCTGCCTTTACGGGCGTCCTGGAGCGCCTCCTTGCTGAGACTCCACCCCGGGTGGTAGGCGCCCAATGACACGCCTTCACACCACTGCTTTACCGATACCTACAGTGTTCATGCTGTATCAGTCATGTGTACAGCTGCGGATGGAGATCCCTGTAAATTTTAAAATGTGTCAACTCCAAAGCAAACATTTGCATCCCTGGTTATTGGAAACTTGTTGTGACACTGTCCGTGCTCTAAATCCCAGAGATACATTCGGTTGGATTATTACAGGAAAACAAGCACTTTTAGAGCCTTAGCAACAAAGTATATTCTGAAATATAACACATAAGAGAAATGCTTTGTTCTGTTTGTACCATTTCTGGTGATAAAATACTGTTGCCATTGGGTGTTTGGGTCAGTTTATTTGAGGCAGACATGGTGATGACAAAAGCATTTAAAAAAAAAAAACTGAGGAGGTCATGTTAATAAGAAACTTCAGGTGGCTCACTTCAAAGCCCCATCTTCAGCAGCTGCATAGCCCTGCTGTCACATTAGACACTGGAGGGTCAAAAATGCCCGGGAAAGCTGCTTAGCCAGCTCAGAATTCGTGAATAATGGATGGCGATCCCGAGCTGAGATACAGCCCTGGTGCACACAGGCGAGGTGGACTTTACACTATCCTCTTTCCAGAGTATTCATCTCAGTGTCTGATTAACTTCCCAGGAGCCCACCGCCGCTTTCCTTTCACTGCATTGATTGATTAATGGATATGTGCAAGCTCCATTTTCCAGAGGAATCCCCAGGGTCCCGTGGTCCTTTAAGCACACTGCTGCGGAGTATGGCAGAGAGTGATGAGATGTAAACCCTTCCAGAATGCCATCTCCAGGTGCAGGTGTGGCTGGGGGCCAGGTAGCCATCGCACAAGGTCCCCGATGGCAGCCCTTAAACTTCCAACGCAAATGTAGCAAATTCCTTTTTTCTCTGCCTATTCATCTTCAAATGTTCCTCCTTTCCCCCTTTCTTTGGCCAGAGTGTGTGTATTGTGGCAGTTAGGCATAAAAGTGGCTCATTCCTGTTACACTATAGTTCAAACTATGCGGCATTGGCAAACATGAGTAGTAGATACTGAAAGTTAGCAATGGGTGTAGAATGCTCTGAAGAGTTACAAGTGCCAAGCAAGAAAGAAGTGGGTAGGATACTCTTTAAAAAAAAATAAAATGGTTTTGCAGTTGAAGCCAATTTTTTATTACTTTTAGAAAAAAGCTTTTATTTTAGAACTAGAGGCCGGATGCAAGAATGAGCCTTCCTTCCCCTGGCTGCCGGCACCTGCCTTTGCTCTGGCCCAGAGCAGCCTTTCCGCCTTCCCACGCTGCCCAGAGGCCTGGAGCAGCTGGGGCATCTGCACAGGAAAGTTAGCCTGCCATCTTTGTTGGGTTAATTTGCATACCCACTCCTGATTGGCTGGTGGGCATCACGAAGGTACAGAAGGTAGTGTCATTTGTTCATTACTACAGTATCATACTGAATAGTTCTCTGTGCTAAATGTCTTCTATGCTTTACCTGTTTAACCAACCTTCCATCGACTTAGAATTGTTTTGGTTATTCCACAATGTCACATAATGGGAATCATGCAATATGTAGTCTTTTCAGATTGGTTTCTTTTAATTAGCAATAGAATTTACTATCAATGCACATCTTTGCATGGCTGGATAGTTCTTTTTAAAACAATTGGTATTCCATTACATGGATGTACCACAGTTTGATTATCCATTCACCAATTGAAGGACATTTTGGTTTTGATGATAATGACTAAAACTTCCATAAATATTGAAAGGTTTTGTTGTGTAAGTTTATGTGGGTGCCCATTTCAAATTAGTTAGATAAGTACCAAGGAGCACAGTGACTGGATTACGTGATAAAACTTTGTTTAGCTTTTGAGTAGACTGCCAGCTACTCAGGCAGGGTTGTACCATTCTGTATTCTTACCACCAATGACAGAATCTATTGGCTCTGCATCTTCACAGATAGTTATTGCTTGTTTTTTAGGTTTTAGCTATTTTAATAGGTATGAGGTTTTTTACTGTTGTTTTAATTTGTATGTCCATAATAAAAATGATGGGCATATTTTGTATGCTTATTTTTCATCTGTCTATTATAAAAATTCATCATCAAACCCAGGGCAACACACTTTTCCCTATGTTCTCTTCTATAATTTTATATTTTTAATACATTTTGAGTTAATTATGATTAAGGGTGGTACCTAGATTTATTTATTTTTTATTTATTTATTTATTTATTTTTTTTGCATATGGATGTCCAGTTTTCCCAGGACCATTTGCTGAGAAGACCATCTTTTTTCCATTGTCCATATCAAGTGACTATATTTGCATGAATCTACTTCTCTGTTCTGTTTTATTGGTCTATGTGTCTGTTCTTTTATCAGCACCACCATGTCTTGGTTATTATAATTTTACACCATCTTGAATTTGGGAGGTCTGAGACCTCCAATTTTCTTCTTCAATATTGTGTTAGCTATTCTAGGTATTTTGTCTTTCCATATAAACTTTAGAGTTAGTGTGAATAACTACAAAATATCTTATAATTTTTCTTGGAATTATTTTAAATCTTCACATCAAGTTGGAAGGATTAACTTTGTGTCTCTTAATTAATGACATAGAATTAATTTATTTAGATTTTTTATTTCTTTCATTGTAATTTTCCACATATAGAGGGCTGTACATATTGTTAAATGTACCTCAGTATTTTAATTTTGGAAGTATTACAAATATAAATTATTAAATTCCTAATTTCTATTTTTCAAAGTCATTGCTTTTTCTATGAAAGCAACTGATTTTTATAATAATCTTGTATTCTACAACCTGGTTATCCTCATTCATTCATTCTGGAAGGGTTTTGGTAGAATCTGGGATTTTCTAGGTAGGCAGTCATGTTATCTGTGAATAAAGATTTTATTTTGCCTTATGGTTTTTTAACATTAAAAAAAATCAAAAAGTATACTTTAAACAATAAAAATAAAAATAAAAAAGAAAATAAAAGAAACCAAAAAAGTCCTAGAATATAACAGAAAAACACATAAGATATCTTAAAGATTCTCTCTTAGGTTTTTTCTGGAATCTTTTTTATTTAAAAACTATCAGCACAACTACAGGGTTGTTACTTACACAACAAACTTACACACAAAAAACAAAACAAAACAAAAACATTAAACTTTTCTCTGTACAAGGTACATTGCAGAAAGAGGAAAAGTGCCTTATATATTTATTTAAGGGAAAACTTTTTCTCCAACAGAAATTTCTAGGGAGAAAATGAAAATTGGTTCAGTATTCTAAGTTCTCCCTTTTGATGGATTAAATAACAACCATCTTTTTATAATATAACTCGTAGCCCTGCACACAAATCAGTGCGCCAGTAGCTCACTGCCGCCCTCCTGTAGCTTCCCCCACTTCCCTCTCCCCCATAGCTCGCTGCCCTGCCCCTCCTGTAGCTCTCTGCCACCCGCTTGAAGCTCCCTATCCCACCCTCCTGCTGATCCGTGACCCAGTCGTTATGCAGTTGGTCATTTTGTTTCAAGGCATAATGACCATGTGCATATTACATTTTTATTATATAGGGTTTTTAATTTTAAAATTCTTTCAAAATAGAATTTTTGTTCTATTGTTCTTTGTTTTTAAGAACAAATTTGGACATTATAAATGTGCTGTTAGTGTTTTGGGTAACTGTGATCCAGTTGTGAAACATCTCTTTTTCAAGGGTGAAATAATAATCTCTGAGGTTCCATGCTTTAGTGTTGAGTTGCTGATTCCTTTCAGGAATGGGCAAGTAGATCTTGCAATGAAATTGATTAATAACCATTACACAAACATCGGTTGAAACACACAACTGATATATTGGTTACAGATAGAAATAGAAACTAGAATAGAAAGCAGAATAGAAATAAAGATATGCCACCCCAAATATGAATTGGGCCATATTGGATAGCAACCCACTGAAATGAGACCCACAAACACTGCAATGTATAGAAATTAATTTAATAGCAGACCAGAAAAGGTAACATAGGCAAGTAAGGACATCATCACTCGGAATTCCTAACTGGAAGTGATGGCAATACCTGGTTTCCTTTGTGGAGCAAAAAGCTCGGCGGGTTAGGTGTCATTAAAGCAGAGTTGCATTTATTCATTTAACATAACATATCCATTGTATTCAAGGAATAAGTGAACTTGGCTTTTACCTCCTTATTACTTTTTTAAAATGTATCATTATTGTTGAAAGTATTACAGTCATCCCCCTATTTCTCCATTGACCCCTTCTACCCTACTCCCACCTCCTCACCAAGCCTTCACCCCATTATTGTCTGTGCCCATGGGTTATGCATACAATTTTATTGTTAATCTCTGTCTGCCCCCTCCCCTTCTCTCTGAAATATGTCAGTCAGTTGCATATTTCAATGTCTCTGGGTCCATTTTGTTTGTCTCTTTATTTTGTTCATTAGAGTCCACATATGTGAGATAATGTGAAACTTGTTTTGCTCTAACTAACTTATTCCACTCAGCATGATACTCTCCAGGTCCTTCCATGCTGTCTCAGAGGGAAAAAAATACTTCTTTTTCACTGCTGCATAGTATTCCATTGTGTAAATGTACCACAGCTCTTTTATCTATTCATCTACTGAATATTGTAAATGATACTGATAGGGGTGCATATATTATTTCTGACTGATGTTTCAGGCTTTTTGGGATATATTCCTAGAAGAGTGATCACTGGATCAAATAGCAATTTCATTTTTAATTTTCAAATATATTTTATTGATTAATTAAACATTAACATTAATTAAAAATTAAACAATTTTAATATATTTTATTGATTTTTTTACAGAGAGGAAGGGAAAGGGATAGAGAATCAGAAACATTGATGAGAGAGAAACATCAATTAGCTACAACCAAGGTACATGCCCTTGACCAGAATGGAACCCGGAACCTTTCAGTCAGCAAGCCAAGGCTCTATCCACTGAGCCACAGCACTCAGGGCTCATTTTTAATTTCTTGAGGAAACTCCATACTGTTTCCATAATGGCTGCACCAGTCTGAATTCCCATCAACAGTGCACAAGGGTTCCATTTTTTCCACATCCTTGCCAGCACTTGTCATTTGTTGATTTCTTGATGACAGCCATTCTGACAGATGTGAGGTGGTACCTCATTGCAGTTTTAACATTCATTTCATTTTTCAAAGGGAATAGTTCTGAAATGATGTGTTCCTAATATTTATATGATCTGTATTACAAACACTTGAATGAAATATAAGAATAACGACTCTACCAATTACCTTAATGGAAGCAGATATAATTTTGAACAAAAGTTCCTGAACTGAAGTTTTTCATTTTAAACAAATTTTGTTCATAATATACATTTTTTCAAGGAGTACAACAAAAGCATGTTCTTTTTAGAAAATTTCAAAATTATCACACCAAAGAACATAAACAGCACCCATAATCCCAAATCCATAAATAAATATTAAGTTTTAGTGTATATTTTTCCAGCCTTTTTTAGTGTACAAAACAAAATCATCAAATTTCTTATATATAAAATAACTTTATTACACATAAACCATCTTTAATGAAAGTACACATGTTAATAAGATTTCCAAAATGTGTTATATAACAGTCTGCCAAATACATACTGTCAACTTCCCTGATGCTCCGAGTCCTGGTTACAGTCCCAACGTTTAAAAACCATTCAAGGGGTCCACTGAGAAGGTAGTCCTTTGGTCTGCTCTCCATAGCTCCTCATTACTTTTCAATCACTGGTTCGTGTTTTCTTTTTTTAAATGAATGTTTTATTTTTTTATGAGTGATGTTTAATCAGCTGATATTTCTTTGTGTCCTAAATGTACCAATCCTGGGCAGTGTGTATCTGTTTCTGATTTAAAGCCTCTAATTGCCGTAGACTGGAAACCACACTGCAAAGCTTACAATAAATCATAGCTCCACCCAGGGCCGGAGGTGCAGCTATTGTTGTTTTGTGCATTTTCTTTCATCCCAGCAAGTGCTTTTAATTTTTATAATAACCAAGTAGGAAATTTAGGATTAGCAGAGAGTAAGTAATTTGCTCAAATTACACAAAGACACTGATTTTTGAAGCAGAATTGAAAAAGCCTGAAATCTGGAAAAATTGCTTTCTGGTAGGACGATTATTCTTTCCAGAACTAGGACTATGCATCCTTTTGTGGAAGGCAAAATAAGTTTAAGGTTCACTCTAGGATGTTATGCACAGGATCTGACCCTGAAAACGAACAACATTGAATTACATAGTGCGCTTAATTTACTTTCCATTTTTTGGATTATGTCAAGAAAAAGTCTCAGTGAGCACTAGCATGTTTTAGCACCTTATTAAAACTTGATGGAATATCTTTTTGACAAAAAGAGAGCAGTCCTAGGGATACAGCGCTTTCACTAAGTAGTAGTATGTAGGTAGACTTTACAAATAGTTTGCTTTCATCATTTATTTGTAGGGTTAACGTCTATTTATAAACATTATAATGATTTTCCTTTAGGGATGTGTTGCTTTTCTTTTTAAATGAAATTATTTACATTTTAAAGGTTGAGTTGATTTTATTAAGTAATAGTAGATGTTCACAGATATTGCAGGAAAAACGCCAAAGGTGGCATATAAATTATTAAATAAGAAAATATGTATGTAGTAGGAGAAAAACTAAAATTAGAGTATGATCCATTAAGGGGATGGGATTTCCATTCCTGAAGAAAATGAGTGTAGAGAACAATGAAACTGACTAGAAAGGACACTGATTCTCACTCCTGACTCCGTAAGCTCCCTTTCCTTCCTCTTAGTTCCAAGACCAGAAGGTCTGGTGTGCTCATGGCATGCTGGAGTCAGAGCCTACCAACTCCTAAGAGCTGGCGGTTAAATTTTCAGTAATTTTGTGAGCCAGTTGTTAAACATAGCCATTATTAAAAATTAAATTTCTCAAACTTGCAATTAAGTAGATTATATTAAAAATAAATATTCAAAACTCATCACTTCCCAATGACTTCACTGCCATTACTCTTGAGGTGTCTGTCTGTCACAGCTCTAGTTTGGAAATGATCTAATGGTTGCCACTATGCATCTCTTCCCAGCTCCATGTCCAGTGATTCACCGTGGCAGTTCGAAATCAATCAGGTGAGAGTATTTACACTATGGAAATTGGCAAAACTACAGAGGACTGCTTTTTCTTCCTGGAGAGGTGGCTGTTAAACATTTGCCAGCACAACACTGCATGTAAGGATAAAAGCAAGGAAACTCCCATGTCTCTGCCACAGGAGTCCTGCTGTGGTGCTGCCAGCTGTGGTGAAGGCCTTCCTGAGAGGCAGAATGGGAAGAGCTTGGGAACGCGCTGGCAGGAATGGTAGGTAAGAGTTGTCAATCTTGGTATAGCTGAGTGTTTTGTGGGTGAGAAAATTCTTCTTTCCATAGCCTTTAATTTGTGTGTGTGTGTGTGTGAAAACTGAAGCCAAGTTATTTTTTATTCTATTATTATTTTTAATTAAATGTGTTTTTCAATAATTTATTGTGAAGAAATAGTATTCTTCCTAAGTTTGATTGATTTTCTCAATGATGCGAACTTATTCTTAAATCCATAAAATGTAAAAGAAGCCAAAGTAGAGTGATAAAAATGTCAGTTGTTGTAGCAGAATTGATGGCTTTGGTTTTAATACTGGGAGTGTTTTGAAAATATCGTGTCTCTTATCTTGTGCACACAGTGGCTCTTATTCAGCTGAGAAAGAGGTTAAGTGAGAAACGAGTTGGCTCACCAAGGATACATTTGTTCCACCGCCCCCACCCCCCACCCCCACACACACACATATTCACTCACACGCACATACACTGATGTTAATTTGATTTGAGAAAATATCAGGAAACATCATCAATTTCTCCTCTTACTAACGTGATTATTCTTGCTTGACTGCCCTCTGCTGGAATTGCCGAAATAAACACTTAGCCTCTACTACAAGTTGTAAGTGGTATGTAACTTAATAATGTGTGCAAGTTTTTTCCAAGGTAAATTTTGTGCAGAAGTCTAGGTATGCAAGATTAGTAATAAAACCGAGGTAAGCATTAAATGTAGTGGTCCAGTGTTGATTTAATTACCCATGAAAAATAGCTGAGTTTTGAATGGATCAAAAAAACTCCACAATTATGCATAATGGGTGAACTGAAAACAATAGACTATTACTGAAAGAGAGGAATGCTTTAATTAAACTAAAAGATACACCTAATGTAAAATTAGGTGGTTACAAAAGCTCCATGAGTAAAGCTGTTTAACTGCTGAGTATGATATGAGAGACCAGAAGAGTATTTAAATGCATCTAATAAAAAATGCAACCTTATTAAAATTATATTGCTATTATTTAAAACTACAGTGAAACTTTTCTCTGTTCTATAAGCTAAACCACCACATTTAAGAATATTCATTTAATTGTTTGAAATATTTAGGATTCTCACTTATTACTAATTCTGGTACAAAGACATAGCTTCTCTGTACTTAATGAGAATATATTTCTTGAGATATTTATGAAGAAGAGTGATTGCACATGTCAGACCTTATTATGTACTATTTAGCACATACCCACCTCTGTATTTCTAAGGCCTTCCAAGGTTTGGAGCAGAGAGAACAACTGTCAGTAGATTGAGTTGGTGTTGAATCTGCACCATGGGACTCACACCTGAACAGTATTTCTAGGGAATATTTTTATTCTAAAGATCAAATCCTTCATCTGAGGAATTTGAGCTAGTAAGTGAGGCATACATTTGCTCTTCAAAGCCTGATCCTTTATTCCTTTCTCCATTTCCTTTATGTCGTTGTCCATAAAGGAAAGGAACAAGGAGTCTAGAGGGGAAGGGAGAGAGAATAGAGAAGGATAAAAAGTCAAAGGATTAGTAAGAGCAAAATGCCCCTTCTTTCCCCCACTCCATTTCCTGTCATTGTCTTCCCTCCCCTGGAGGAGATTCTGCGACAAGCTTGTAAAGAGCCGAGTTTTCCAAATTCCAGGCATGGAGTTGTCACCACTGAGCGTTCTGACTTAGCGCTGCAGTGAGGGGAGGACCTTTTGGAAGTAATGCTCCTTAAGTGGATATGGATGTTGACTTATTTGCAGTAAAAGTTGATAACTCTGTAAATAACTCATTTTTCCTCTTGACAGTTAGTGCTTTAAGCTGAGGGAGTTGAGGGAAGTAAAGAGATTATAGAAACATTTCATTTTGCCAAACTAAATGCCATCAGCAATCGCACAGCGAGCACATTTTTGGTGCTAATTTGAAAGAAAAATATGAAGGCAGAGTTGGATGGTGAAATTTATTTCACTTTTAAGTGTCATGAGATGAAGTCTTCATCGTTTAAGTTTTGAATAGGCTACTTCTCATAATAAGATATTATAAAGCTTTATGACATACATGGGGGAATCCAGATTTTTGGTAAAGTTTGGATGTGCTAAGCTTTTTGGAATTATACAAATACTTCAGAGTGAGAACATCTATATTAATAAGAGGGTAAAAGCTAAATAGACAGGCTAGATCGGATGTCTTCCAGACAAGGCAGCCAGGGCAGGAGCCAAAGTAGAGGCGGTTTGGGGCAATCAGGCAGGCAGGCAGTTAGGGGCGATCAGCAGGCAGGTGAGCAGTTAGGAGCCAGCGATTCCGGATTCAGCAGTTGGATATCCCCCAAGGGGCCCTGGATCAGAGAGGATGCAGGCTGGACTGAGCACCCCACCCCCTGCACAAATTTTGGGCACCAGGCCTCTGCTGTACATATTTAGTCTGATTTCATTCTGAATGAAGAAGTAAACCTAATTCTATTGAAAGGAGAAATACTGGTTGAGTATGAACAGAAGGACCAGCTCCAGGGCATTGCGTTTGAAAATGCCTTGTCCCTGTGCTGAGCATGTTGCCAGCATCAGGCCTTGTGGGTTGGAAACGCTCCACTGCGAGGCGGGGATGTGCTCATGGCGGCATCACAGATGAGCACCGCTGGGCTGGTCACCCGGGCGGGCAGGGAGGGCTACCGGCAGCCTGTGTCTGGCTTTCCCCTCGGGACAAGGCAGGCCCAGCACCAGCACCATGGCCTGCGGGGCTCCTGGGCCCCTGTCCTGCCTGCAGGAAGGAAGCTACGCAGGCCGTGGTGCGCTTGGCGGGTGCGGGTGCTCAGGTTCCTATAACAGAGCAACTGAGCGCAGCATTTCTGGCTCAGCAGGCCTCGGATAAGTGACCCAAGCCCCGGGACGCCCGGGAAAGCGCCCATTCCCTGTGGGTAAGTCCCACTGTCTGCGGGCGGGATCTGTGTTTATGACCCGGAGACCAGCCTGGCCAGGGCAGCAAGCCTGGGCCCATCGCAGGGCTCATGCAGCACCCCCTTCAGCAAAGGCAGAGGGGAAGCCTGCCGCCTGCAGGCAGGCCCCGCACACCCACAGCGCGGCTGTCCCCGGACGTCACGGACCGTTTATTTGTGTATTTTTGCGTCCCCAGCATGTGCACTTGACCATCTCACGTTCACACGGCGCCTCGGTGGAGCGCCCTTCTCAGCGTGGACGCGGCAGCAGCAGCCGCCTCCTCCTAACATTGTCACCAGAAATGAAGATCAGAAAGCAAGAAAATACGGCCCAAAATAGAAGACAGACTTAAAATGGGAAACACTCACTAATATGTTTGAAGACACTATGGAATAATCTAGAACAGAGGACTAAATATTTCACTCTATAATTAGATCCGTGCAATCATTTTAATGTCCCTATTATGCCAGGATTTCGCGAGATGAATGATTACGCAGCAGCCGTTGCCTGGAGGAGATGCTGATATGCAAGCCGCCTTGCATGAGTCTGTGTTACGCTGTTGTGTACGGCAGCAGAAGGACAGGGTTCTTTAACTGGGAAATCGGTCATCCTTACTTAGGGACATACTATTTGGATTGACTCTTGGAGGATAAGTAGGAATTTGAGTTTTCTTGTTTGTTTGTTTCTTTTTTTTTGTATCAAACATTAGAAAAGGCAGACATCAGGTGATTTAACAGATCTAGTCAAAGATCAAATATTAGAAATTAATTAATCTAACACATAAGATCCAAGATGTTTGGCTTTCTCAACAAGGATTGATCTAAAATTTCAAAAACAAAAACAAAAAAAACACACAAAAAAACAAAAAACTAGAAGTAGGCAGCGATTTGCCTTCCCCACTCTGAGTCCCTCACGTGCATTCCTTTGAGCTCGGGGTTCTGCACACTGCGGCTATGGCAAGTCAGCCTCAGAGGTCCGTGGGAGCACCAATCCGAGTTTTTTAAACCTATTCCTTGAGATGCAGAAAATGTTATTAAATGAAATGGTTTATGGAATGCTAAGTGGGAAAGAGATAAAGGCAGAAAAACTAATCTGGTGAGGGACAGGGAAAAAAAAGACCATTTACCTGGTAATGTTTGAAAATCCTGGGCTTGGTAAAGTGTATGTGTGTGTGTGTGTGTGTGTGTGTGTGAGAGAGAGAGAGAGAGAGAGAGAGAGAGAGAGAGAGAGAGAGAGAGAGAGATTTCCCTGAGTTCCTGAATTGCTTTAACCCGCAGACTGTGTCTGAAGGGCTGTGTCTGACCAGGGCGCTTACCCTGAGCCAGGGGATCCATTTGGAGATGGAGACCCAGGAGCGATCTGTTCCGCTGCCTTGATCTCCTTCCTGCAGTGGCTACTTCAGTAGCAAGTTACGAGTTAGGTTCAACAGTTGCTCTCACAGTGTAATGTGAGCAATAATCCCCCTAGGAAACACGCTAGCTGCTGAGGCTGCTCCATCTCCCATCACATGGGTACCAATAGCTCTGGAGAGGGTGGGCATCCCTGGGTGCTCCCTCAGAGGTGTGTGCTAAAGGGTGGGCCACACAGGAGACAGGCAGGATTGACAGAATATTTTAAATTGAAAGAGGAAAAGGCGTGGAAAAGAGAAAAAGGAGAGCTTGTTACCTGCAGAATGCCAACAAAATTCACACTGGCTTTTTACTTCTGCTGGCTTGATGTATGTGTGTATGTATTGTTAATCGTCACTGGAGGACATTTTTCCATTGATTTTTAGAGAGACTGGAAGGGAGAGGGAGAGACAGAGAGAGAGACACATGGTTTGGTTGTCTACCGCATGTGTCCAGATCAGGACTGGGGACTGAATCTGCAGCCCAGGTACATGCCCTTGTCTGGTATAGAACCTGGGACCGTTCAGTCCATGGGCCAACAACACTCTACCCACTGAGCCAAACAAGCTAGGGCTCTACTTCTGCTTCAGAAGTGTAATTCAGAGAAACCTATCAAGGTTCTGAGGTCTTTTTTTCTGAATGACAAGCATTAGTCAAGCTGTCTGCTTCTCTCTTTCTTCCTCTCTCCCTCTCCCCCCTGCTATCCTTTAAAAGACATTATTGGAGTTTTAGAAAAAAAAAAACAAAAGAAAAAAAAACAACTCTTCAAGGTTTTTGCTAAATATTTTCCAGAGTTGTGGTACTACGTGGTCCTTTGTTAGATGTTTTTATGTAGCGAGCGGCAGTCATAGAATATATCTGTACATGTTCACTATATTCTGCTTTGTCCCTTACATTTTTTTCATAAGAATTTCTTCATTGTCGCATACCTTTTTATCTCTAATACTTATTATAGTACCATAGAGGAGTGACAATTAAAACATTTAGTAGAACTAACAGAGTGAATAGCACAATATTCAATAACTCACTGTGTCCTCTATGTCTTTCCCCAGCTTGGCACTGTCATGCATAGATACCCAGAAGAGCGGCTAGTCTATGTGTGTGAGCAGTTTGGGTCTTTTTGTATAAACACTCAAAGGTCTTAGTACAAGTTTTATTCTTTTTTAGTTTGATACATTGATTTTCAAATAATAATTTCAATTTGCAATGCCAGGAGCACTATTTGGGAGTATCCATTTCATTGACATGTATAATTTATCATTTTTTAAAAGCTGGCATTTTAAAATTGCATTATTGCATTGTGTACTTGTATGTGGATGGAGAGATTGTCTGTGTATGACTGTATGACCTTGTCTCACATATTTGTTGAAATTTAATGTTTTCTTATCCTTGTGCATTATTGGTGGGAGTGCAGACTGGTGTAGCCACAGTGGAAAGCAGTATGGACTTACCTCAGTAATTAAAACTGGAACTACCTTATGACTGTGATTCCACTTCTGAGAATATATCCAAAAAATCCCGAAACATTAATTTGAAAGATTATATGCATTTCCCCCATGTTCATTATTTATAACCAGAGGCCCGCTGCAAGTGTAGGTCCATAGGCCTGGCCTTTGATGGGGCCAAGCGAGGCCTTCCTTCCCCCTGCTGTTCAGTGCACAACATAGCGAGTGGTTAAACTCCCAGTCGGTTAGACTCCCAAGGGGACAATTTGCATATTAGCCCTTTATTATATAGGATAGCCAGATTTGGAAGCTGCCCATTGCCTATCAATAGATGAGTAGTTAAAAAGCTTGTGGTACACTTACACAATGGAATGGTACTCAGTCATAAAAAAAAAAAAAAAGGAAATCTTACCTTTTCCGACAGCATGGATGGACTTGGAGAGTATTTATGTTAAGTAAAATAAGCCAGACAGAAAAAAAGTACCATACGATTTCACTTATATGTGGAATGTAATGATCACAATAGAGAGACAGACTCACAGATACAGAGAACAGACTGACAGCTGTCAGGGTGGGTGAGGGACTGGATGAAAAAGATGGAGAAAAGATTAAACGAAAAAACCTCTAGACACAGACAACAGTATGCTGATTGCCAGCGGGAAAGGGGTGCAGGTGTTAGAAGAGGGTGTGGGGGGATAAAAGGTGACGGAAGGAGAATTGACTTGCGTTGGTGAACTCACAATGCAATGCACAGATGATGTGTTACAGAGCTGTACCCCAGAAACCTATGTAATTTTATTGACCATTGTCACCCTAATAAATTCAACTAAAAAATTTAAAAACATTCAATATAGTATGAGCTGCAAACACATTTCTAACTTTTTCTCTGTTTAGTTTGGCTATGGGTTGTTTAAAAACGCATGAATAATTTTAATTTTCTTGAAATTCTCGATCCCCCCTTCCCCTTTCCTTCCTTTATTTTATATCATTCTTAAATTTCAGAAATACAACTTTTATGTTTAATTTCTGCATTTGTTTCCACTTAATGTATGCTGTTAAACATATGTAATCCACACCAATTGCTTTTTGCTGTAATTTCCACATTTGTCACTTTGTTAGAGGAAATTTGCCCCCTGTTAGTTTCATCAGTAAGGGCTCATGGGAAAGTCACCTCTGAGTTCTTGAATGTTCAAATTGAATATATATATATATATATATATATATATATATATATATATATATATATATTTAGAGAGAGAGAGAGAGAGAGATTTAATATCTTTATTGTTGCTCAACCCTCTTCTGATATTAGAAAAAGTCAATGCGAAGAAATTTGAGACCCACTTTCTTTCTTCCCCCTTTACCACATGGCTTGATCTTTTTGTCTTACTGCCCCAAAGGTTCTTTTCTTTTTTAAATTATACCTTTAATATGTTTTTATTGAATTCAGAGAGGAAGGGAGAGGGAGAGAAAGATAGAAACATCAATGATGAGAGGGCATCATTGATTGGCTGCTTCCTGCATGGCCGCTACTGAGGATCAAGCCTGCAACCCAGTCCAATTGCCCTTGCTGGAATTGAACCAGGGACCCTTTAGCCCCTAGATGGACGCTCTATCCACTGAGCCAAACCAGCGAGGGCTAAATTCTACCTTTAAATTCACAAAATTTTCAAAGATGTGTCGTAGTGTTTACCATGGTGAGTTTTTTATGATATATCCTTTCTTTTAGAAGAGCCAAGTCTCATTCTACCCAGGACATTTTTCTTGAATCGAACCTTGAAATGTGTAAACTCCTCAGTTCTGATCTTCTTCTGGGACTCTAAAAATATGGATGGTACATCTTCTTTCCCTACATTCTATTAATATTTTTAAACCTAAGCTCCATTTTTCCTTTCTTTAATTTTCTCTCTCCTCTACATATCTTACCATGTTTTCCACAGTGGCTATCTCCCTTGTAATCCTTCCAACTTTATATTTAGTTCTCTTATAATCCTGTGGGGTTTTCGATATTGAACTAAACCTTGTCTTCAAATTTGCCAATTTGATCCTTTGCTTTCTCAAACTGTTTATTCCTTCCAGTGTATTCTTCATTTCACCTATGTCATTCTTCATTGCTGACTAGTTGTTTTTCATGGTTTTTAATTTATTTTCCATGCTGTTGAGCATTCTTAAATCCCCTACTTTGAACTCAGTCTAGTAAATTGCTTGCTTCCATTTCATTTAACTTTTTTTCTGGAGATTCCTCCTGTTCTTTCATATGTGGCCTGTTTTCAGTTTCCCCATTTTTGCTGTTTCTCTGTGTTTATTTGTGTGTGTTGGCTAGGACATCTATGACTCACAGTCTCATGAGAGTGGATGTCTTGTGGGACCCAGTGGTTTAGTCTCCTGAATCTTCTGAGGGTGGTGGTCTAGGAATGTCCCTTGTGTGGGTTATGTTGGTCCTCCTGTTTTATTTGGATCTGATTGCGGTTGTCCCATTCTTGGGTGGACTCAGTCTTGGGTCCTGACTGTGAGGCTCAACTCTGACATCATCCTGCCAACTGTTACATGGGTGCTGACAGGACAAAACAAGAAAAAAATAAGACCAAACTGTTAATAACATGAAAATAAACCAACACCACCAACAAAAACACCAATACATAAGAATTAAAAAAATGAAAACTGGTTTGGCTCAGTGGATAGAGCATTGGTCTGCGGACTGAAAGGTCCCAGGTTCGATTCCAGTCAAGGGCATGTACATTGGTTGCGGGCACATCCCCGGTAGGGGGTGTGCAAGAGGCAGCTGGTCGATGTTTCTCTCTCATCGACGTTTCTAGCTCTCTATCTCTCTCCCTTCCTCTCTGTAAAAAATCAATAAAAATATATTTTTAAAAAAATGAATACTAAAATGCATCAAAAGAATTAAAGACAAGTAAAAGTAACAAAAAAATAGAATATGAAAGTAAAGATGGAAAAGAAAAATATATAACAATAAAAAAGAAAACAGAACAAAATTATAAAAGAAATAATATTTTTTAGAAGTAATAAAAATAAATAAAATATTGACTAGGAAAAGAAAAATTGAAAGAAAGCACAAAGTAAATAAAATAAAATAAAACAAAAGAGAAAGAGAGAAAATAGAGTTAAAGGAAATGAGAAATAAGACATATGAAAGAAGAAATGATCTGTTATTGTTTGAATCTGGCCACTCGGTGTGTCTGTTCTGGGACTCCTGGGAAGTTCCCTGGTGCCAGCCCATGTCATTTGCTGCCTCTGCCTGGCCCTTGGCAACCACCCATTTAATTTTCTTAATCATGTATTTTTGTGAGCAGAAGTTTGAAATTTTAATAGTAATAGGATCTATTTTATTAAAATTTGTAATGGATTGTGCTTTTGGTGTTGTATCAAAATATTATCACCAAAATCTATGTCACATAAATTTTTTTTTAATTAGAAGTTTAATAGTTTTGCATTTTACATTTATATATTGAGAAATTTTGATTTTTATACAAAATTACTCTCTGTATCTGTCCTTATTATTTGCATATGGAGCTCCGTTTTTCTAATGCCACTTATTGAAAACATTATTTTTTTCTGCATTGAATTGTCTTTGTTCCTTTGTCAGGTATCAATTGAGCATTGTAGTTTTATAATAAGAATTAAAATTGGGTAATATAAGTTAATTATCATTGTTGTTTTTCAAGATTTTATTGGGTTTTCTATGTTTTCTTTTTCCTTTTCATACAAATTTTAGAATTAGTTTGTTAATATTTACAAAATATATTACTGGAATTTGAGTGTAGTTGTGCTAAATCTATAAGTCAAGCTGGGAAGAATGACATCTTAACAATTTTGCATCTTGCTATCTATGAATGCAAAAATATATCTTTTTTTATTTAGGACTTCTTGGATTTCTTTCATCACAATTTTGTAGTTTTCCACATATTGATCTTGTACTTATTTTGTTAGGTTTATAACTGCCTATTAATTTTTTTGAGCTTTAGTACTTTTAAAAAAATTTATATCCCAATTACTCATTTCTAATGTATAGGAAAACTATTGGCTTTTGTATAGTCACTTTGTAGCCCACAACATTAAAGTTCACTCTATTAGTTCCAAGATGGTATTTTTGTTGATGATGATTAATTGGGATTTTCTGTACAGATATTCATATCATATACTAACAAACAGTTTTATTTCTTCTTCCAGTTGGTATACTGTAGGTTAGCTGTAGGTTTTTTGTAGATGCTCTTTATCAAGCTGAGGAAGTTCCTTTCTATTCCCAGTTTTCTGTAATGCTGAGAGGAATTTTCTTTTAATTGTGCATTGGCCTTGAATTTTATCAAATGGTATAATTTTAGTTTCCTAGTGTTTTCCAATTTTTATGTTACCTTTCTATTATTTATTTCTATTTTTATTCCTTTTGAAAAAACATTTTTATTGATTTTAGAGAAAAATAGAGAGTGATAAGAGATAGAAACATCAATGATGAGAATCATAGATTGGCTGCCTCCTGGCACACCCCACACTGGGAATCACGCCCACAACCTAGGCATGTGCCCTGACTGGGAAATTGAACCATGACTTCCCAGTTCATAGGTCAACATTCAACTACTGAAACATCCAAACAGGCTATTTTGATTCTTTTTCCATCATAAAACATACTATGTACAGTTTAAATTCTTTAAAATGTATTAATATTTGCTTCATGACCAAGAATGTGGTCTATTATGGTATATGTATGTGTTTCATTGGTACTTAAAAAAAAAAACCTATGTATTTGTCTATGATTAGATTGAGTATTCAATACATGTCAATTAGTTTTTGTAGATTGATAGTGTTGTCAATTAGTTCAATAACCTTGCTAATTTTCTGTCTTGTTCTATCAATTGTTGAGAAAAAGAAAGAGATGTTGAAATCCAAACTATTATTTTGTATACATCTATTTCTTCTTTATTTTGATTAATTATTTTTCTTCATACATTTTGCAGCCCAGTTATTTTTTGCATGAATGTATATTTAGGTTTTCCCCTTCCTAAGGATATTTTCATTAGGGATCTTTTATAGGATTCTGGGTCAATTTTTTTCCTTTCTTTCAGTTCTTATAAATGTTGTGCCACATCGTTCTGGCTCCCATAGTTTCCAGTAATAAAATCCCTGTAATTTGAATTGTTCTCTGTAAAGAAGATATTGTTTATCTTCTGCTGCTTTCAACTTTTTCTTTTTAGGTATGATGGTGTTGGTATGTATTTTTGGGGTTTTCTTCAGGAGGTTTACTAAGCTTCTTTGACTTTCACAGTGAGGAGGACTTCTCTCTGCTGCTGGGTGCTTGTAGGGTTACCAGTTCCTCACTAGACCTCAGATGGTAAGACACTTGTCGAGAGGGTGTCCATCATCGTCCATGTAGCCTCGACGGACACCACACGTGGGAAGGAGCCTCCTGTGCCACGAGGAATTGACGGTCCAGGTCTCTATTCTGCTGCTCCTGCTCAGGGACATGGTGATGTCCCGTGAAGATGGAGGCCCAGGCTTCTCACTTGGCCTTTCCTCCCAGGGCTAGTGCTAGGACCGCCGTTTTCGCTCTGTTATTTGGCTGAAACATGTTGGCTATTGCTTAAATATTTCTGTCTTGCTAATATGTCCCTTTTTCTCATTGTTTGACTAGAGAGAACAGGCTTTCATTGGGTCTCATTTTGCCTATACCCTTCCGCATTTTCTGGGTTGCTGGCTTCCCCAATATGTAGTCTGATTTTTATGAGGCAAAAAATAAAATAAAATATAGCCAAAAAACAAAACAGAAACAAAAAGCACCCTACAATACAACAAAACAAAGTAGAAACCAGTCGTGGAACTCTCCATGACCTTACTCCCTAGTGAGTCTATCTCCTCTCAGACCCTCAGAGTCTTCCCATGACTTCACATGCACAAAACCCAGAGGCTTTGGTTGAACTTAGCAGGAGGAATAGTGAAAAGTACATCCACTTCATCTTTAAATAAGTGGAAGGCCCTCCAAAATTTCTGTTTTTACATTCTACTTCTATTCTATGTCCATCCATGCACATCATATTTTACATCCTCTTTTTATCTCTTAGTGTCTCCCCTCATTCTTGCATCTATGCTTAGCATGATATTCTCTTATTTATGCAGTGTTATTTCATTTTCCTTTGTGACCTTCTCAGAGGTAGCTGTTACTTCATATGTTTAGAACAGTGATATTTTGAGTTGTATTTTTTTCTGCTTCACAGCGATATTTTATGGTAAACATCTTTTAATCTATTGAACAGTTTGCTGTCCTCTAGCATAGCAGTCAGGTTATATCTTTGTGTGATGTTGTTCTAGAATCTTTCTTACTGCCCATCAGTGTGTTAGTCAGTTATCTGAAGGAGGTTTGTTTTGGTGAGGGAGTTCAGAACAGGGAAGATTTTGGAAAGTACTCAATGTTCACAACACGAAGCTCTCCCCTTCTCTGTGCCACAGGGACACAGAAAGGCATTCTAACACACATGGCACATCATGTGGTTATTTGTGTATGTCCACCACATCCACTTCTCTGAACCAACCCAGATAAATGAATCTTTCTGTTAGCAGCCTGGTCTACTTCACTTTCTCCCCCTTATTGCCATCACTGGACATAATTGTCTAACCAGTGTATGGCTCTCACCATCAGTGAGTATATTATTTTTGATTCTGATATCCACTGTTGGTTAGTCCATTCAAAAAGCTTTTTAAAAAGATTCTTCTTAATTTTCCCAATCGTGGTGGTTTTTGACAGATCATATACATGCAACTGGGTTATATCTACAATATATTCATTGTAAATGGAGTTTTTAGACTTTTTCCTGTTTTCTTGTTGTTATTACATGATTTCCAAGAAAGGAGGTTAAAAAAATGCTGATTTAGGAAGACATTTCTATAGTGAACATTTTTCACCTGCATTTATTGAGTACCTAATGTTTCAATCTTTTATTTTAATACTTTAAATGAATCAAAAGAAGACATACATTGAAAGATGAGACAACAAAGAACGTGTTGATAGGGTTTGTTCAGGGATAATAATTTTAATTGGCAATTTAGCCTTCATCCAAATACTTTTTAGGGAAACTAAAAAAAAATTTCTTTGATTTAACTAAGTGTTTTTCTCAAGTTCATTCTTTGACTAGTTGGTGATTTCAGGTAAAGTGCTTTCAAATTTCTATGTGAAGCATTTATTATATGTTGGAATAAAGTTAAAAATGCACTGCAGACTAATTGCTATTACTTCCCATGAACTACAACATAATGCTTATGTTGGAAGACTAAACTTGTATGCTTATTTTAGAGTTCTCTGCTTTATGAGGAAAGAAAAATTCAATGTATATAACGGTACTGTCATTTGATTGAATCCATCAGACACATTGTTATAGAAAATTTTCGTAGGCCTTTCTGTGAAAAAATGTGACAATGGCACACAGAAAGTGGTGTCTCTTGTTTTTCACTATTGATTCTAGGATTCAGTAGACAAAATCAGAGAGTTTATATGTTTTCTTTATCGACAGCCATGCTCTGAGTCCAGCCCACTATTAAAAATTTGAAAATTATAGAAAAAATTACACAAGCTAAATAAAGATTATCTACAAATTTTCCACTCAAACAGGTCTCATTATTAATGTTTTAAAATGTTTACTGTGAGTCTTTTCCTGTGCAATTTAACTTAATTGGCATCATGCTGTCCCTGTAATTTTATCTACTATTATTTAGTTTAATTAAATGTTTTTCAATGTCATTAAACATTTTCCTAAATATCATTCTAATCATTGAATATTCTTATTCAGTCTTGTTGATATTCATAAAAGTAAACCACAAGGAAGCAAAGGCATAGCATTCTTGGGTAGTAAGATGTATCATAAAAGTCTCAATCATCCAAAAATTAACATATTAGTAGATGAGTAAAATATAATCTTAGAAGTTCAACTTTCTCTTAAACTATTTTTGAAAGAGTAGAAGAAAAAGGTGAAATGATCTTAATATCCATGAAGAAGAATAATGTTCAAAATATCTAAAAATTATATAAAGAGAAAAATTGCATGAGATGATTAATTCCTAGAAATTAAAACCTACTATACTTTAATAGTAGATAATTTGTTAATCAAAATAGTAAGGCAAATCTGTCTGTGAATGCTCAGAAAATTAAAATATAATTAAGGTGGTACTTTGATTCAATGGAGAAAGACTGGCTTCTTTACTGAATGTGCTTTCACAACTGGTGGTCCATCAGAAAAACAACAGTCTTAAACCACTCTATCACACAATAAGCAAAAGGAATTTCATATGGATATAAAGGTGAATTTTTGTTATAAAACCAAAAACCTGATAAAAAAAAAAAATTTAGGAGAATGTTTTTATACCTTTAAGGTAAAGAAAAGCAATTTAAACAAGACAGAAACTCAGAGCCATAAAGGAAGAGACATTTAAATTCATAAAGATAGTGTTATATGTGAATGTATACCAAAACCAAGTAAAAAGATAATTGATAAGCTGGAAGAAAATGTTGCACCACATATGACAGAAAAAAATATTACCCATCCTAATATATAAAAACCCTGGGCTGTAATGACTGGTAACGGCCAAGACTCAACTAGCTGGAAGCCAGTCCTATAATCAGCACTGCTTCTGCTGCAGGCATATGCCCTAGCACTGATTGCTGAGGGAGCTGCAATTCAAGGCCAGAGAAAGGTCTGAAGAGACAAGCAGGGACTGATCTGTTTCCTTTGTGGCAGCTTTAGATCAGCACTTGCCTCTCTCTTTCTCTCACAGTTTGGCCACCAGCCATGTCTCCATTTCTCTTCAGGCCTCCACAGGGACTGCTTATTAGCCCTGCCTTTCTCATCAGGCACTTTTGATAGGCCCAGAGATGTTAACTGGCATGGAAACCGACAGATCAGAACCAAATCTGGGTGAAGTGTGATAAGCCAATGGCTGCGTAGGAGGTGGAGCTTTTGACACTGACTGGCATAGAAACCAACCAATCAGAACCAAATTGGCTGGCAAAGGAGGGCAGTTGGGGATGAAATCAGGTTGGCAGGGGAGGGAAGTTAGGGGCAATCAGGCAGCCAGGCAGAGGCAGTTAGGGGCAATCAGGCAGGCAGTCAGGTGAACAGTTAGGAGCCACTGGTCCCAGATTGGGATCAGGCCTAAACCAGCAGTCGGGCATCCCTCAATAAGTCACCGATTGGAAAGAGTGTAGGCTGGGCTGCGGGAACCCCACCTCCTTGTATAAATTTCATGTGTCAGGCCACTAGTAATATTATAAATTGTATTATACCTACATTTTTGTAAACAAAAGGCAAGTGTCCCAAGGAACACATGTTTATAGAATATGAATAAGCAATTGACAGAAGAGGAAATTCAAAGGTCAATAAACATATGAAAGAATGTTTTATTTTATTAGTAACAATGAGATACTAACTCATTGATGATGAGATGAGAAAAAATGTAATGAGATGAGAAAAAATGTAATGAAATGCTTGGTGAGTTCATGAGGGAGGGTATTCCCCTATTGCAGGTGGGAAATGTTTATTGGTATAGACCTCAGAAAAGTAATATGGAAATATGCATTTCAAATTTAAAAGCATATTCCCTTTACTTAGAAACTCCACTACTGGGAATCTTTTCTATCAAAATAAAAGCCCTCAAATGTATTAATATGTAAAGAATGTTTATGTTAGCCTAGAATGGCAAAACAAACCCAAAAAACTGTAACTACCCTGAATGCTAAATATATAGGAGAATGGTAAAAACATAGTATGTTTCACGCATATTAGAAAATATCTTAAGTAAATATGAAAGAGTAATGTAGATCCACATCTGGTGATTCACAATGGTGTCCATGATGTATGCTATTAAGTGAGAAAAGCCAGTCATTGAGAAATGTCTATAGAATGATCACATTTATATGAAAATAAGCAATGATAAAACAATAAATGTACTAATATATGTATATGCATATAACTTATATGAGCATGAAGAAAGGTGAGGAATGATTTAATCTCAACTGTAAATAGGCTAATCTTAGTGAGGTAAGGATGAGGTAAAAAATACCCAGGCAGTAGCCAAGTGGAAACATACCGATGGTATGTTTTCTCAGATGTAGAATATCAAATTCTATCTTATTATAATTTTGCACAAGTTACACATACATGCAGAAGTACAGAAGGGTTTTTTGTATAGATAAAAAAATGAATAAGTTATGAAATTTCAGAAATTTTTCCTTTGGGTTATCAGTTACTTTGATAGCAGGTTTGAGTAAATTCATTTAAAATAACATTTATTCTTATAACTACACATTATCCTATATAATAAAAGCCTATATGCAAATCGACCAAACGGTGGAACAACTGGTCACCATGATGTGCACTGACCACCAGGGGGCAGACACTCAATGCAGTAGCTGCCCCTAGCCAGTCAAGGCAGGTGCCTGCCCTGTCCCCTGCCCTGTCCCCCCTACCCCCCCCCCCATGGCTCTGCTGCTTGCCCTGCAGAGGGATGCGACCTGTGGCAGTGGTGGGGGGACAGGGCAGGTGAGAGGGCAGCAACAGGCTGGCCAAGGTGGGTGCCAGCAGAGGCTTCTGACCACCCCACCAGTCGCCCCACAGATTGCCTCTGATCACTGGCCATACTAGGGACCCTCCATGCACAAGTTTTGTGCATTGGGCCTCTAGGTATGCCTAAGTGTGAACAATTTGGGCTGTGAACAACTTGGTATATAAACCATTTACATTTCAGAATATTTTCTTAGAAAGGGTCTCAAAAGCTTAGTTATAAGTCTAAAATATATAAATATTTGGAAAGTTCCTAATATCTGTTGCCAAATGCTTTTTACAGATTATTCGAGTTTGAAGAGAATAATTCTTCCATCTTCTGCCTGATTCTACTATTAACTTCTGATTTGATCATGCTATTTCTTTTTTGTTTTTGTTTTTTTGTTTCTCATTTTCAAAATTCAAACTATAGTGTATACACACTTAACATGACTGTAAGAATTTAAAATATGCAATACCTTTCTAAAAATAAAACAAGATGAGTTATAGTGAGGTTAATCAATAGTCTTCTGACCCAGTAAAAGCATTGCTAACCTTTCGGTCTCTATCTTTCCCGTAAATACCACCCTATACATTCTCTACGCTGGGGTGCTGGCACTGCCAACAAAATTACAGGTGCTCCAACTTTTAATCTGGCAATCCCATTTCTAAGAACATACCCAAAAGTATATTGTGTACTGTATGTGATGGCAAATTAAAAAAAAAAAAACCTAAATATCTACCAGTAGATTCTTATACTAAGCAGTAAAAAAAAAAAATGAAAAAAAGATATATACACAAATGCAGAGTGATTTGTAGTATATATTATTAAGTGAATGTTGTATTCTTTAGGATAAATATATCTTAATGTAAATATTACAGGGCACACATTACACTTAAAATATACTCACTGTTCATTTGAAAGTCAAATTTAGCATGGTGTACTGGAAAGCATCTTTCTTTTTATTGCTGGATCAAATAGCCCTCTTTGCGAAGAGGACTCTGAGATGGAGGTTAGTGCACAGATGTTCACAGCAGTGGGCTATGTCAGCACCCATTGCCGCAGGATAAAACTGGGCAGAGAGAGGCTGTGCTACCAGCACCAGGAGGGGCTGAGAGCTGAGCACTTCCTGCTGATGCCATCCCTGCAGCACAGAAGGGGCTGGGTGACCGATGTCTATATCCCTCCCAATGGAGGGAGCAAAGAGCTAAAAAACATGTAATGTATCCAACCTTTGATTTCCAAATGCATAAAACACAATATAGTGTACTTCTATTTATAAAAACAAGTAAATTCAAGTTAATAAAAATGGTTAATGACAAAAAGAGGCAATAGGGCAATGAAGGTGAGGTATTTCTGAATACACTCTGTTAAACAGTTTTGACTTTGGATGTAAGTTTTATATTACAAAAAAAATTAAACCCAATATGAAAAAAGCCCTAGGACTAAACTGAAATAAGTAAATCCATATCAAAGGTTGATGATGTAACAACTCAGAAAAATATTACACCAATCAATATATTTTATTGATTTTTTTAAAGAGAGGAAGAGAGAGGGATAGAGAATTAGAAACATTAATGAGAGAGAAACATTGATCAGCTTCCTCCTGCACACCCCCCACTGAGGATGTGCCCGCAACCAAGGTACATGCCCCTGACCGGACAGGAATGGAACCTGGGACCTTCAGTCTGCAGGCTGATGCTCTATCCACTGAGCCAAACCGGTTTCGGCTAGAACAGGGTTTTAATTACAAAATATTTTAAGCTTCATTATTATTGACATTGTTTTGAGTCTATATAGTATGTATGTTGTAAGATAAATAAATTATGCTAATATTGTTGAAAATCTGAATTTTCAATGCAAGGAAATAGAGGTACAAATATAAAAATCAAATAAGTAAAAATCAACATTATATTTAAAATGAAAAACATCAACATTATATTTAAAATGGAAATATTAGAATGACTCATTTAAAAAAAAAAAGTATTTTCCAGCATTGTGCACTAGAAAGCACCAAAAACAATGACAGCTTACTCCTTGTCCTGAGCGCTAACTGCCAAATTATGGTCTCTAAGTACCATTCTGTCCTAGAAAGAATGTGAAGAGCCTGTGTATGGGAAAGCAAGGTGCTTTTCAAATACAGTGCGGCTGTGGGAGAGGATGTAGAGCAACTTTCAGCTCTGAATCCATGCAGATAAAGCACTGATCCTGCCTTCCCCCATGGACCGATTTCAAGGAAACTAAAAGACTGGCTGATGAAAAACAGTTCTTCAGAAAGGAGTCCAGTTAATAAGTGTAGGATGAACGGTACAATTAAAAAAAAATCACAACTTGAACAGATTTCAGAAATTGTGGGGAGAGAGAATCAATCTCAGTGGGTCCACAAAAGAGGGGTGAGACAAACCCAGGATGGGGGCCATTCTGCAGAACGAGGAGGAAGAAATACAACTCCATGTATTTGGAGTGAAAAAGGGGGGGGCAGGTTTAAAGAAATTAACAACTGAGCCAATTAACTGATATTGTTTGGATCTGAATCAAATGAAGCAGCTTAATAAAAAGACGTTCTTAATTTATAGTGAACCAATCTTTAAAATGTTCATAACACACATTCAAGTACAATTCCAATACACAGGTCTTGGTCTAAATTATGTAGATTTTGGAACCCTTTTCTTTGCAAGCCTTAAAAGGGACTAATTTGAAGAAAAAGCGTGTTCCAATCGTACTTGAAAAGTTTGAGGCGCAGGAAACTGACCACCAAGACATGTTAAAGTGAAGTTTATTTCCCAGTAATGAGCGGGACTCATCACGGAGGTAGAGAACTCAGAATTGAAGGAGTGGGGAGGGGAGAGGGACCTAGCTGGCTGCCTCCACAGAGGGACATGGAGACAGCACATGGCTGGTCTGGGGAGTCTTTCTGAGGGGAGGAACAGGAGAGGATTGGATCCAGGGTGGAACAGGAAGGGGTGGGCTCCAGGACACTGGCACTAGCTGATTGGTCTTGGGATGTCTCTGTGGCAGATGCCAGTAATATCTTAACTCCGCCACCAGTTGAGGGGAGGGAGGATCTCATAATTCTCTAGTTTGGAAAATGAAGATTATTTGTTCTTTACTTTGGAGTAAATGAATATTGTTTTTTTCCTACCTTTTTTTTCCTACTCACTCCAAGCTTATTCTCTAACAGGTCACTTCCCTTGATAAACACGTTTTATAGGAGATTAGTTTTGTTTTTAAATAGTTTTCAGACATATTTTCTACATTTACTTTTTGTACCCCTTTGATAAAGACATAAATTTACAAAATATAATAATTAAGTGTATCTGAACAGACATCTCTCCCCACCATTGCCAGCAGGACCTACTACACATTTCTTATATCGATATTTGTGTCCATTCTGCATGGTGGAACTGTAGGCATGTTTTTATAATTGTTTTCCTTTTTCTTTTCTTTTTTTCTTTTTTAAGACAAACGTAAGCCTTACAGGTGAAGTCAGCAGCCCCCCTGGAACACAGCGTTAGCTCCCCTGAGCGCTATAATTCACGCTGCAGGCAGAGCTATGGCGCATCTCTTAAGCTCTTTGAAGTTCCCACACACTCTATCCCTGTGAATCAGGGTGTTAAGTCCCGGTGTCAGTGCCAATTCTAACTTAGAAATTACATCCTTCCCACTTAGAAATTCCGCCTCGAGTTTCCACGGGAGAAATGATTCTCTCTGCCCTCCTGAGAATTGTTGTGTAATGTCGCTGCGAGGGAAGATGCTCGGTGCCACCCCGAAGGCGGCTGCTGCCCCGGAGGCTGGGGCGGCCTCTATATATAGCCGAGCGAGAGCCTGGGGCTGCCTGGAGATGAAAAGCTCTCTGATGTGGAAGGTATTATTACTACTCAGGCAATTATTGTCACTTCGCTACAAGGTACAGCCAGCGATCAGACCTGCCCACAGCACTGCAGCGGGCATGCTTTGAGCTCCCAGTTCTCTGCCTCTAACAATGTTTCTCTGGTTCCAACACCACCTGCCAATTTTTAATACACAGAGTAATTTGAGGGATTTTGAATTTGCATTTTTTTGTCTAGATGTCCGGGTGGGGAGGGGAATGACCAGCAAAGCCCTTGGTGGAAGCTGCAGGTCTGAGCGCCACTGGAGGAGCGAGCGCCGGCCTTGCTCAGGGACAGGAAAGGGAAAGGCTGCTCCGCTCACACTGAGGCCTAAACACAATTCCGCTGCACCTGCTGATTTAATCAGTCCCTTTCCGTTAAAAAATAGAAATTGGAGAGTAATATGCATGATGAAAATTTTAATAAAACACATTGGGATTTTTTTTTCTTAATGGAAAATGGAAATGATCTGAAGGCATCCAGCATGTCTTTAAAAACCTCTCGAAAAAGTAAAAGCAAATTGTGTGATTGCATCCCAGTCTGTTTGCAGTTCTGTATGTTTATTGCAACAGGAACCTTTGTTGCTCACCTCCCTGGGATGAGAGAGATGCATAGGGGTCACTCCGGTGACCTGAGGGCAGCCCTTGGTTAGGTATGTGGATGCCTTTTGTTCTCCTGGGAACACAAGGCCAGCCAGCGCCCTCTCAGACTGGAAGGAGGAGCAAAGCGGGCAAGGAGAAGCCACTGATGAGACGGGCTGGCAACCCCTACAGACAAGGCCCGGCTCCTCCATCGCTGGACCAGAGAAGAGGCATCCCGTTTCCTGTCAGAAAAAGAACAAGCTTATTTTTTTTAAAATATATATTGTATTGTTTTTGTACAGAGAGGAAGGGAGAGAGATACAGAGTTAGAAACATCGATGAGAGAGAGTCATTGATCAGCTGCCTCTTGCACACCCCCTACTGGGGATATGCCCGCAACCAAGGTACATGCCCTTGACCGGAATCGAACCCAGGACCTTTCAGTCCCCAAGCCGACGCTCTATCCATTGAGCCAAACCGGTTTCGGCAACAAGCTTATTGTGAAAGTCCTTTGAAAGAAGGTAGAATTCAGGTTTTCTAATTAGTCATAGAAGAAAAGAGATTCTTCTAGGCAAGTGTATCCATAAAACATGCTATGATGGTGGAAATAGCCCACATCTGCATAAGGTGGCCACTGGCTCCCTGGGCCACTGAGCCCCTTGGAAATTAATTCTATGTAGTTTCAATGGCCCCAAGTGGCAGTGATAGGACAGTGTAGACATCAAATGGACGAGTTAACCCCAACGGCAGGCATCTCCACCCAGAATGTACCTGTTCTTCCTAAGGAAAGGCCAGGCCCATGCACTCTGACAGGCAAGGTGGTGGAGGAGCAGAGTGATGGGGTCTGAGGATCTGGTTCCAGTCCTGGCATACTGCCCTTCGCACACGTTTTTCTTTAAGGCTAAACTTCTTAAAATCCTATATAATAAAAACCTAATATGCTAAGTGTCAAGTCAACAGGTTGGCCATTCAACCAATCAAAGCATAATATGCTAAGGCCACTCAATCACTGCTCGCCATGATGGGTAACTGACTACCAAAGGGCAGATAGTTGACTGGTCGACCAGTCACTATGACTTGCACTGACCACCAAGAGGCAGATGCTCTGACCAGTAGGTTAGCTTATTGCTGGGTCGGCTGATTGGGACTGAGCCAGATGGGCAGAACATGCCCTGGAGCCCTATGGCAGTCCCTCCCTGGCTGGTTAACCTCCTGTATCCCTCCCCAGTCCCAATTGTGACTGGTGGGGTGCCTGTGCCCTGTGACCATTCAGGAACCCTCAGGGGATACCAAAGGGTCGATTTTGGCCTAATTCCGCAGGCCAGCCCAAGGGACCCCACTGATGCACGAATTCATGCACCAGGGCTCTAGCCTATATAATAAAAGCCTAAGCATTGCTATGATGCGCACTGACCACCAGGGGGCAGACGCTAAGTGCAGGAGCTTCCTCCTGGTGGTCAGAGCTCCCACAAGGACTCATGGTTGCCAAGCACAGCTGCCACAGCGGAAGCCCTCTCAACTCCACTGTGGGCCTGGATGAGCATGAGCAGTCCCAGCTCCAGTTTGGGCTCCTCCCTGGCCACCTGCAGCTTGGCACACTGCTACATCCCCCAAGGGGTCCCTGACTGTGAGAGGGCACAGGCTGGGCTGAGGGAGCCACCCTCCCCCTCCCCCCCCCACCCCCCTAGACACACTCCAATGCATGAATTTCATAGACTGGGCTAGTAAAAGTACCTTGTTAGTTTGTTGTGAAGATTAATAGAAAATGTTTTTAGGCCAACCAGCAAGACCTTCTATGTAAGAAGTACTCATCAAATGTTAACACTTCCTCACAATCATTACAAATATGCTGATGATGGAAGACCTAGGCCTAAACTGGGCAATCAGCTAATTATTATAGGCTTGGGTGTACTCCTGGGAAACCAGCCAAGATGTGTAAACTTGTCCAGAAGTTAGATTCATCCTATTCCCTGATTCCATATTTATTTTAGTGACAGGCTGCATTTAGCATTCTGAGAGGCCCTGAGTGTGATGGGTACACCGAGAGCATGCTCAGCTCAGAGTGTTCAGGGATGTAGTCCGGGACAATCCGTGACTGCCCGAGTTGGGAGGTTGCAATCTGTCCCAGTGACAGTTTTGACTAATGGCATGACCTACCCAGTGATGAATGTCTAAAACAGAGATACCCGCTTAGCGGTAGTAACTCAGTATAGCTCTTCTCCCTTCAGTCATGTCCATTATTGATTCCAAGCCCCTGAAGGACAGATTTGTTGTCTTAACTTGATTTACATAGTGGCAGAGCTCACGCTCTGTTTTCAAGAGATTCCTTCGGATGATGGTAAAGATTAACAAGTGTCAAACAATGCTGGAAGTACACTATTCATAGTCTTTCTTCAGCAGGGATTTTCCATCACTAGTTTCAAACTAGCTCTATAATGCCCAGGACGAATGAGGTAAGCTTTTGAGCACATATCCAGACTTGGGGCCATAAATCTGAGTGCTGGGAAAGGGTGTGCTGTGGGCCTCAGGCTGGCAGCTTGCCTCCATGCTCAGGGAGCAGGCTGCACAGCACTGTTGGCAAGAGTCTGCAGCAGTCTGGAAAACGTGAATGAAAATCTCAATCCTGTGCTATCAGGTCAGTAATTTAAATTCAAGCCAGACACACAATGACAGGGCTCCACTGGCTGTCAAGGTCCCTGGCATGCCCTCTTCTCCTGTCTCAAAGTCAATGGCTCTGCCTGGCTGTCTACTTTCAAGAGGGGAGTTGGGTTAGGAGTCACTTTACTCTGCAGCTGGCTTACTTTAGGCTAGGGGTGTCGAACTCAATCAGAGAAGGGGCCAAAATCTAAAATCCAGCCTAAATCGCGGGCACCCGAATGGTTTACTGAACAGTCATAAACTGTCATTGTGATGGAAACGCAGCAGAGTGCAGTGATGACAGCGCGGTGCGGGCCACATTGCAAGGCCTGGCGGGACGGATTTGGCCCGCGGGCCTTGTGTTTGACACATGTGCTTTAGGCAATGGGGACAGGAAAGGAGTTGTCAAGATTGCATCCCATTCATGAAGGGATTTAACTTTGTGTATATATACATATACACATACACATACAAATACACATGCACATGCACATACACAAACACATACACATACACATATACATATATATTTACATATAATATACATAATTGATTTCAGAGAGGAAGGGAGAGGGAGAGATAGAGATAGAAACATCAACGATGAGATAGAAACATAGATCAGCTTGCCCCCTGCATACTGGGAATCGAGCACACACCCCGGGCATATGCCCTGATCAGAAATGGAACAGTGACCTCCTGGTTCATAGGAGAATACTCAACCACTATGCCACACTGGCAGGGCTTAATTTAGCTTTTAAATTTTAAATCTTCTATTGGGTAGAATATTTGAAAAGTAAAGCACATACTAGTGACATAGAGATTGTATACTGTCCTCTGATATCAACTACTTTAACTAGAACTACTAGAGGAATATCGCATTAAGTTTTTGGCAGATGGAGGATGTGAAGGTGTCAGTTAAGCCCAAGGTAATTAAAAATCATTTCTTAAATTTGGAAAAGCAATGGCTATTAATTGATTCAGTTGCTAAATTCTCATATGAAGTCCTGGCATAGATGCATGAGGAAAGTTTCACATACTGGGTCTTTTTCTCTACCTTTTAACAGACATACTATGGTAAAGAGAGGTATTTTGGAAGAAAATGTCCAAAAGACTGTTATAGTTAATGAAAAAAAAAATTGAAACAAAAAAATCCAGGCATGAGACATTTGATTTCTCAGTTGGGATGTATTTCAGGAAGAGATGGCATCATGCCTTCCCCATCAGGACTTGGTAATCATTCCACTATTCATGAACAGATGCTTTGGTCAGATCCCCAAGTGTAAGTGAATGCATTAAAAGATCTGGGGAATTGGGATATTAATTCTAAATCATTACATATTATAGATTTTCTGGAGACAAGGAGGAAGACATGGCAAGGAGATGAAATAGTAGAGCTTGTATCTAACTCTGGGCCAGAAGTTGGTCTCAGGAGATCACCAAAAGAGCTCTTTTTAGCATAAGGATTAAACTCTTTAAAAAATATTTAAATAGTTATTGTCACAGTGTAGAAGGTTGATATAAGACAAAGTAGATTCATGAGTGCCACATGCCATATAGGAAATGCCTGAAAATGCTCCATTAGCTAGAGGAGGGTGCACAAATCACCTTTGCACACTTAAAAATACCTTTCCTGCTGTAATTTTTGTGAAGGAGATTGTTCAGTAGAGGCTTGAAATGATGGTGCTTGTAATAGGAAATAGTTTTATAAATACATTGTGGCATGTTTTTAAATGTAGACTTAGTTGCCTTCTCTTCAGATTTTTATATCTTCACTCAGACAGTTTAGCACTAGTTAATCTGTGGGTGGATTTTTTTTTTCCGCATGAATGGTCAACTTTAAGTTATTTTAAAAATCATTTTCACTTTGAGCTAGTATGATGATACCATACTTGGGGAAAATGTTCTTGGGTTTAAGAGTTTCTGAATACCTAAGGGCAATAATCATGTCCCATGAAGAACTTCACAATAACATTCAAAATTGTTTATGTCAAGGGCAAAGTGTTCTTACAGATATGCTCTTTCTTGTGTTATGGCTATGTTTACATGAGCCTCCTCATAACAACTTTACAGAGTCTATTAAACGTTTCTTCTGCCTCTCAAATGACTTAATATTGTTAAGATAGAGTTACTCAAAGTCTGCACACAAAAGTTTTGTTGTAGAAATAACAGAAATGTGTTATAAAACATAGTTTATTACTACAATGAAATCCTGACCAAACATTTGCTGCATTTGAGGTTGTTTTTGTTTATTAATTTTATTATTGCTTATTAGTTTTTTACCCACAAAACTGAGAAGTGATAAATACAGTGTTTAGCACATTGGTCACAGATAGGCAATGTAGTTCTTAGTGTCAGTGACATCATCTCAGATGAGGACTCTGAAGATACACATGGCCTGCACATATGTGTGTGCAAATTATTGTTCGAAGGCAGGGGTGAGCACAGTATGGTACATGGGACAAACTGGCCCACTGCTTGTTTTTGTAATTAAAGTTTTATAAGAACATAATCAGACCCTTTAGTTTGTACACTATCTCTGCCTGCTTTTGCACTACAATGGCAGACTTGAATATTTTCAACAGAGATATATGATCTTCAAATCCTAAATATTTACTATCTGGTTCTTTACAGAAGTTTCCCACCTCATGCTATAAAATATATTTTTGTTCTTTTTTTTTGTCAAATGTAGTAATCACCATAGATTCACAAATACAAAAGCTAGTCTATCTTTCTGACTGCAGTCTGAAACAATCTGGGAAACCTCCATGCTTTCTAGCTGCCGTTAGGGTGAAAGGTCTGTGGGGTTCTGAGGAGCAGCTAGGAAGAACACCACCCCATGCTCACTTTCTTGCCTCGGCTGTGGACACAGAGCCTTGAGTTGGAGCAGAATGATAGTGATCCATGAGGGAAAGCCCAGGGAAACCGCAAAAAGTGCCCGTCTTGATATCTTTGGTTTGGGTTAATTATAATAATAGGTAAGCCTATCTAATATAAAATTATAAATTGAAATATAAATATCAATTTGGGGAAGGGCAGGAAATAAAGTTCAGAGGGAGGGTTGCCACATATTCAATCTAAAATAAAAATAGGTGGTCTGGCTTTTCTTTTTGACTGGCCATCACCAATTACATGCTGTTGAAATGGCCAGCGAGGCCCAGGTCTTAAGAGGACTGGAAGATTTTTCTGGAAGCCAAGAGCAAAATGTGATTAAAGGGGGAAGGAATAATCAGTTGTGTCAAATGCTGCTGATAGCTCAAGTAGGATGAGGACCAGGACTCATCCTTGGATACAGCGGTGGGTGGCCGTCATGACCTGGGTTACAGCAATCTCTGTGGAGTGTTTGGAGCAATGTCCTGATTAAAGTGCACTCAAGGAAAATGGGAAGCAATGAGTACAAATGAGTACAAGTAACTCTTTCATCTCTTCCTGAAAATCTAAGAGCAGCTGAAGGAAGGATGATGATATATGGCAAGAGCAATTTTTTAAGATAGCAAAAATAGTGTTATCTAAATCCCAAGTAAATTGTAAGGTTTACCTACAATTTTAAAGAAGTATGATCTTCTTGTAAAGGCAGGATTTCTAAAAGCAAGGTTAATACTTGGCATATAGTATCTTTGCAAATTATCTTCCTTGTATTTCAGTTTTCATTTGTAACATGAATAAAAATGATTATTTTATAGAGTAATTGCCCAGATAAAATTTCATCATTTGTCATTTGAAATTTGATAGTTATTGTTCCAGACTGTTCTATTTGAACTTGGAACAAAATATAAAAAATTATGATAAGAAATATTAATTTAATAAAAAATTTTTCTCCTTATAGTGGAATAAGACACCAGATTTAAAAAATTATTTATTCTGTGATTTCCCCAAATTTTGTAAAAAAAAAAAAAAGTTAAAATATTGGAGGATTATATGTGAGAGCTAAAAATATATAAATAAAACTATATGAGTATTTCTTGCTTATTATATCCCAGCAAGATAGTCTGTTAACAAATTTGTATTGAGTTGACATGTTGTGTCATTACAATTTGTTAAAAAAAAAACACACACACACAAAAAACCGTGCTAGTATATTTTATCATGGTTAGGCCACATTTTGGGTAGAGTGACTGGAGGTAATCTACAACAGTAAAGCAAGAGCCATCAGGAAAGACACTCCTTAGCTATGCTGTGGAAGCCAACCTGGGAGTTTCAAGTATGTGTCTGTTTCTATTTTTGTTTGAGACCATTTCTGAAAATAGTATTGTAGTTTTGGGAAATAAATCCCTATTACTCTTTTGACAAAAATGTAATTAAAGCAAGAATAGATAAGTGAGTAGGATGTTTTAGACTAAAGAATTCAAATTAACTAAATAAATATTTGTAATCACGTTGAGGCATTCTTTAGAACTATGCCCTTTTCTAATATTTCATAATATTTTGTGTGCAAGTTCAGGTTCATTTTATGTTGACACCTGTTTTCTGGGTTCTCAATGGCATAACATGTGTTTTAGGCTTGTGCAGGTCATGCGTCTTTGGAGGCTTTTGTTGGGAACATTTTATAATTGCAAGTCAGGAGTCCAAGGGTATATGCGTAACTGTGTTCATGACAGCCCAGGTGTGACTGTCAGCAGTTTTGAGTGGTATGCTTTGTTACCTTGTATTTCAACAATCAACTACATTTCCTTCTAATAAAGGGGATTTGGAATAGTTTCATGTTTAATATTTTTCCAAGCCCTCTTGATTCAATTTCCTAGTGTTCATTTAAAATGTATCCCACCAAAAAAAAAATGGGACTTATAATGACAGCAATTAAAATTTATCTTTGTTTTTAGATACACAAAGGCAAATATCTATGGCAAAAATTGGATATTTTTTTTTTATAAAATAATGGTGTCTTCTGACTTTTGAATAGGTCTGTGAAACAATAATTATAAGATTTAATGGCTAGTTCTTAGTAGATTCCAAATATTCCACTAGTGCAGGAGAAGCCTCTTATTTATCTCCATGAGTGATAAGCTCACCTGCTCACAAATGCCAAGCTTCCTTCGTCAACCGATAGACACAGTGGATGCATCACCACCTAGGTTACTAGCTTAAAAGGCTGGAAATAGATAAGAATTTTGCCTTTGAAACCTTCTTTTTCTGGAAAAATTAAATAGAGGACTAAAAGATGTTTATGATCTTAACCATCACTATGGCTCTGATCTTTGTTAACACTAACCTGTGACAAACACCATCGAAGTGTTTGCATTCTTTATCTCATTGTCTCACTACTCCATAAGGGGTGGGTAAGCACTGTCATGTCTCCATGGATCTGAGAGGTCACATGACTTATCCAGGGTCACACAGATGGGAAGTGGCAGAAGACACCAGCCTAGGTTTACGTGACCTCAAAGCCTCTGCAAGTAAGTAATGTGCAAAGCCTCCCTTGAGAAAGGATCGCTGATGGCACAGACGTGGGATTGCAGCCCATGAGGTTCTGGCCAAGCATCTCGCGAAGGCCAGGGCAGTCCGGAGGCAGTCCCCGGAGCTCTCTGAGCATGTCAGACAGGGACCAACAAACTCAAAGTGGAGGCTCTGGAGCCATCACATCTGTTTGAGGTTGCTTCTACCACCAGCTTCAAGACTGTGATTAAAATAATTGACTCCAATTGCCCCACCTGGAGTGTGGAAATAACAATGATCTTCATACCTCATAGGGTTGCTGAGTGATGAAATGAGATCAAACTTGATAATTTTGACTCAGGCTAGTAGCTGTTTCTGTAATATTTAGCTAATTGAGGATTCAAATAGCAGAAGCCAGGGGAGTATGGGATAAAGGAAAACTATAGGCACAGCTGGGAGCTATTGCAGCTGGGTTCCAGACCACCAGTAGAGCAGTCTCCCATGAGAGCCCGTCTGAATCTTTGGGCCAGTGGAGGGCCTTGCTTTCAGTTGTGACACAGGTGTTGTGTGGAACGCAATAAAACGAGGTGCAATAAAAACAGGGCACCCACATAAGCTTCGGAGCCAAGCAGATTTCAGTTTGCATTACAAAACGAATTGTTCACCTTTCTGTATCTCCAAGAAGATTTTGCTTAAGAAGTACTACTGAAGAAATGTGAGTCAAGCAGGAATGGGGTAGGGACTGATTGGAATGCTTTTGATAAAAGCTCAACTATCTGGATATTATTTTGATAGATTTTTCAGTAGTTTGATATTTTATGACCTGTACTATTAATATCGCTGGTAAATTTTGATATTCACTCCACAGTGACGCATTCTCAACAACTGTTACACCAGTTTTTAATTCGCACCACAAAATCCTTAAAATGCTATGAGCCACCTTTTTCTCACATTAAATTGGGACTATAATATGAGACAGTATACGGAAAGGTTTTTTTTTGTGCTTAGCACTCAATTGATAGCAACTAATGGTTGCTGTTTTACTGTTTTTCAAAAAAGCTCTGTCACTTATTTAGTCCTTCATTTACGTTGTTTCAGTTCCTGCTACAGGTAGAGAGTGGTCCCTGAAGTAGCAGCTTACTGTCTAGAGATAAACACAAATAACTATTGGGTCGGCAGCTAAGTAATTGCGGGTTTCACACACATATGGCTTCAGTTGAATTTTTAGGTTTGCAGACGTAGTACAAATGTAAAACACATTTTGTTATTTGGTAGTTGGCTATTCAGCTGTTAATCAGTGAAAAAAGTTTTTTGATCTGTTTTGTAGTTTTCGTTTGGCGTTCGTTGAAAAATGGAAAATCAAAAGGAACATTTTCATCATATTTTGCTTTTTTATTTCCACAAGGGAAAAACGCATTGCAAGCTCATAAAAAGTTATGTGCTGTTTATGGTGACGAAGCCTTAAAAGAACGGCAGTGTCAAAATTGGTTTGCCAAATTTCGTTCTGGTGATTTTTCACTCAAAGATGAAAAACGCTCTGGTCGTCCAGTTGAAGTTGATGACGCCCTAATCAAAGCAATAATCAATTCGGACTGTCACAGTACAACACGTGAGATTGCAGAGAAGCTTCATGTATCACATACATGCATTGAAAATCACTTAAAACAACTTGGCTATGTTCAAAAACTCGATACATGGGTTCCTCACGAACTGAAAGAATCACAGTTAACACAACGCATTAGCAGCTGCGATTTGCTAAAGAAACGTAATGAAAATGATCCATTTTTAAAACGACTGATAACTGGCAATGAAAAATGGGTTGTTTACAACAATATCAAGCGGAAAAGATCGTGGAGCAGGCCAGGTGAACCAACTCAAACAACATCAAAAGCTGATATTCATCAAAAGAAGGTTTTGTTATCAGTTTGGTGGGATTACAAAGGAATTGTCTACTTTGAACTCTTACCACCCAACCAAACGATCAATTCTGATGTCTACATTGAACAACTAACGAAATTAAACAATGCAGTTGAAGAAAAGCGGCCCGAATTGACAAATCGAAAAGGTGTTGTATTCCATCATGACAATGCAAGGCCACACACATCTTTGGTCACTCGGCAAAAATTAATGGAGCTTGGTTGGGATGTTTTGCCACGTCCACCATATAGTCCTGACCTTGCACCATCTGATTACTTTTTGTTTCGATCTTTACAAAACTCCTTGAATGGTAAAAATTTCAATAATGATGATGATGTCAAATCGTACCTGATTCAGTTTTTTGCTAATAAAAACCAGAAGTTTTTTGAACGTGGGATTATGATGCTGCCTGAAAGATGGTAAAAGGTCATTGATCAAAATGGGCAATACATTACAGAATAAAGTTATTTAGTTCCATGAAAAAATTGTCTTTGATTTTCTTTTAAAAATCCGCAAGTACTTAGTTGCCGACCCAATATATAAGCCAATAATAAGATGATATAATTGCAGATTTTTTGTGACAAGAGCTTCTTTCAAAACTAAGCCATGAAAGAACAAGTTGATGCCATTCTGTAAAGAGAAGAACAGGCTGAAGTTTGAAGGGTGGGAAAGAGTGAGCCAGGCAAACAGCGGAGGGAACGGCCAGTGCAAAGATGTGGAGGTGGGAAACGCTTCACTGATGAGCCTCTGAGAATACAGATGCCTGAGAGAGCGGGAGGGCTGGGCCGGAGAACTGGGCTGGGCCAGGCGGTGCGAGGGTTACACATGTAGGAGAGTCACCTGTGAGTTTAAGCCGGTAAGTGGCACGATCCTCACACAGGATGACAGTGAAGGGATGAGAAAAAAATTTCCATGCAAATGGAAATGAAAAAAAAGCTAGTGTAGCAATATTCATATCTGACAACATTGATTTCAAAATGAAGGCTATCACAAGAGACAATAAAGGTCACTATATAACACTAAAGGGATTGATCCACCAAGAGTATATAAGCCTGGTAAACATATATGAATCCTATATAGCAGTGGTCGGCAAACTGTGGCACGCAAGCCATATGGGGCTCTTTGGCCCCGTGAGTGTGGCTCTTCCACAAAATACCACATGCAGGCACACAAGTACAGTGCAATTGAAACTTCATGGCCCATGTGCAGAAGTCAGTTTTTGGCCTGGGCAAGTCTATTTTGAAGAAGTGGTTCTAACTCCAAGCCACACTCAAGGGGCCAAAGAGCTGCATGGGGCTCACGAGCCGCAGTTTGCCGACCACTGCTATATA